>NC_056747.1:1123535060-1123622560 GCF_019279795.1 Protopterus annectens | reverse complement strand
ACTTGTGTCCAGATATCTACAGGACTGGACATCGTGTCTTCATACCCATTCTAATGTTTACACAGGTTACTTATCCCATGAGGGATATCCCAAAAATGTATCAACACCAAAACAAGACAAATACCAAACATTCTTCTGGCATTACGAAAATGTGCTGGGGTTTTACATGCAAGGGCTACATAGTTTGAATCCTGAAACTGCCTAGGGTGACACTACCTACTACATATGCGTAGTGGTCACTATGTGTAGATGTGGCTGCACCAAACTAGTAGGCCAAGTATGGCTGGATTTGGTGGACGTTCAGGTATGGGAGCGGGTTGTGTGCTGTGGAGGGGATGCTGGGTAGTCCATTATGCATCCAGGTGTGTTGCATTTGATATGGCCAGTTCCATTAGGACCAATCTGTGGGTATGTCCCGGTGACATGTCTGTACATTTGTATCGCACATTTTATTTATTTTATTATTTATTTATTTTACATTTGTTAACCGGGCTAGTCTAGCTGGATACATATCCTTTTTCAGTAGAGGCCCGAGGAGAAAAGCTCCAACATAATGGTTAATACAAGTCAAAAATAGAAGTTAAAAAAATACAAGTTAAAAAAAGAGGGTACATGTTACAAATACAAGAAGAGAGAAAATTTTCATAGATGTTAAATAAGACAGCAGAACAATCAGCAGGTTATACACAGCAGAGATTTCTTATATACTAATAGTATATTGACTAATACAAGAAATAAACACGTTTACAATTTGGTTGATAGATTTTAAACATCTACATAGGGAAACAAGGACTAAGGAGATATGGGATTAGAAGGATTTGAGATATGTATTTAGTCAGGTTCAGGACATGGGCATAGCCATTGTGTCTTGAGATATTCTTTCAGGTTGTTTTTGAACTGATTGTGTGAGGATGTAATTCTAAGGTAGTTTGGCAGGGAGTTCCACGGCTTGCCAATGGAGTTGGCAAAGAGGGCATCGCCACCTGAGTTCCTAGCTTTGATGGTTAGGATCTGAGTGCTGTTGGATGATCGAAGACTATTAAGGTTAGTGTATGGGGTCAGAATGCTAGACAGTGAGGGAGTTCTATCTGGTTGGTTGATTATTTTACAAGTTTCAGTGAGTTGGTTAAGTTTGAGAAGGTTGGGGAGTTCCAACCAGCCAAGTTTCCTCAGGTTAAGACAATGGTGAGTGCGATATGGGGAACCAGTTATAAATCTAGCAATGTGGTTGTAGGCAATAGAGAGCATGTTGAGTTCACGTTTATTGAGGAAAGAAAGGACTGGGGAGGCATAGAGGAGGGTGGAGAGGAGATGTGTGCGGCAATAGTTAATTTGGCAGTAGGAGTTAGATAGTTTTTATTCTGTACATGGATCCAAGTTTTTGTTAACAGATTTTACAGTTTGTAATGTGTATATCAAATTTGAGCTTATGATCAATAGTTACACCTAGTAATTTGGTACTGGTGACAGGGGTTATGATAGTCCGTTGTTGGATTTAACATGGAAGGTTGTATTGTTATTATTTGGGAGTTCTTTTCCTAGGGTTGAGAAGACGTTGGGAAAAAATAGTAGTAATTTGGTTTTAGTTGGATTGAGTAGGAGTTTTAGGTCGGTGAACCATTTTTCTACTAGAGAAAAACAGAGTTGAGTGGTGGTTTGGAGATTCAAGAGGGAGACATCTGAGCAGATCAAGGTGGAATCGTTGGCATATTGGATGCAGGTGGATTTAGGGATGACTGAGTGTAGGTCATTTATGAAGATGGAAAACAGAAGTGGACCCAAAATTGAGCCCTGAGGAATGCCTATGGTATTTGGGAGCAGGCCTGATAGTCGGTTTTGCCACCGGACAGCTTGTTGCCTACCAGTGAGGTAAGCCTGGAGCCAGGTTAGTACTGGGGTGTCCAGATGTAGGGTTGCAAGGTTGTTAAGAAGGAGCTGGTGATTGACCATATCAAATGCTTTTGATAGGTCAAGAAAGAGGGCGGAGGATATTAGTTTGTTATTACGATTGTTATTAATGGAGTCGACAAAGGAAAGGAGGGCAGTGGTTGTACTGTGGTGGGGGCGAAAGCCGTGCTGGGAGTTGGACAGGAGATGATTACAGGTTAGGTAGTGAAGAAGTTGTTTGTGGATGCATCTTTCCATAATTTTCGCTATTGGGGACAATATAGCTATTGGTCTATAGTTTGATATTTCTGTGGAGTTACCTCCTTTGTGAAGCGGAATGATGTAAGAAATCTTCCAAATAGAGGGGATGCTGGCTTCAGTTATGGTTCTATTGATAAGGATTGATATAGGGTAGGTGATTACATCAGACAATTTGTAAGAATTCCGCTGGGAGGTGATCAGCCGCAAGGGTGGTTGGTTTGAGCTTTTTAAGAGGGCGTATGTAAGAGGAAGAGACTGGCTTTAAAGCGAAGGGGTAGGGGCATCATCACGGGGTTTTGTGGCCGATGGGGGAGAGGAGGTTAGTTGACTGGCTAGAGTTTGGATTGTCTCGGTGAAGAAGGAGTTAAAGGTATTGGCTACTTCTTCCTGCCCTTCTCAATAAGTATCTCGGGGGTTGGGGTAGTAGTTTTACCTGGGTGCAGGAGGTTGTTAAAACCTGCCCAGAATTTTTTTGGGTTGTTCTGGTGTTTGTGCTGGAGGAGGCAGAAGTATTGTTTTTTGTCTTGGGTAATGGCTGTTTTAGTAGTGTTTCTTAGCTGTTGAAATTTAGTACGATTTTGGGGGGTTTTTGTTGCTCTCCATTTATCCCAGGCTTGGTCGCGGAGTTTAATTTTGTTTTTTGTTTCTCTAGTTAGCCAGGGTGCTAAACGTACTTTGGATCTAATTTGTCTATGTGGGGCATGTGAGTCAAGTATCTTAAGGAATGTGTCGTTGAAGTGGGACACACTCTCCTGGAGGGTAGAGTTTTTAATAGGGTCCAGTTGCAGGATTTTAGGTCATCAATAAATAGTTGTGGGATAAATTTCTTTTTGTTTCTGATTAGTCTATATAAGGGGGGGTTGGAAGTTGGGCACTTATGTTTAATAATATAAGTTATTAGGTGGTCACTGAGGTCACTGGGAAGGGTACCTGTGGTATAGTTGTTTGAGTCTCTGTTGGTAAGGATCCAGTCAATGGTACTTTCTTTTGGAGAGTATTGCCTATTCTGGTTGGGGATAGAATATGTTGGGAAAAACCGTGTAGGTTAATGGGTTGTGGGGTAGTGTGGGTAGAACAGAGAGACCAGTCAATATTGACGTCCCCAAGTACTATGGTTTCTTGTGGGTAGCTGGTGGGTAACCAGCAAAGGGTTTGCTCACGTTTTCTGTATTCTTCCCTGGTGGGATATAGGTAACAATGAGGTTGATGCATTTTGAGTGTTTAGGCATATTTTAGGGCTATAAGTTCTAGGTTAGAGATTATAGGGGGTTGTAATGGATTCCTAAGGATATTCAGGGTATTTCTAAACATAACAGCTATTCCTCCCCCTTTTTTCTTTTCACGATCGGCCCTGAAGATATTATATCCGGTGGGAGGATCTCTTGATCTTTAGTGGTGGGTTTTAGCCATGTTTCAGTTAGACACATAATGTCAGGGGAGTGAGTATCTATCATGGCATGTAGGTTGTGAATTTTGTTGTTAATGCTTCTTAGGTTCTGATGTAGTATTAGAAGGGAGTCGGTAGGTTTTCGGGTTAATTTAGAGGGGTTAGAGTCTGGTACAGTGGTGGGACCTGGGTTAGGATGGATATCACCATCTATGATGATTCGATTTTTCAGGTAAACCAGGAATCTTTGTAGTTTAAATAGTAATTTGAGGTTGGTTTTGTTATTCATATGTTTGTGGGATTGTATTCTACAGTATGGCCTGTCTGGTTGTATTGCAGATGTGTATACATGTTTTTGTGTTTCTTTCTGCTTCACCCGCTGCTCCCTCATACACCTCTGGTTCACCTATTCTGCATACGACACAGTGTCGCCTTGGAGGATTATACCATTACCCACCCCCACACACACACACACACACACACATATTCCTGACACTCCATCCATCATTGCTTTGGTTGACGGCCCATGACAAGGTCAAGGTAACACATTGCATACCCTACATATGTCAGGTACCTGTATGGTTGTGTGGACTACCCTGCCATGTTTGACTTTCCACATGCTATACCTCACGCACATAGGTACATGCCCATACCTAACTTTCATGACATGGTTGGTATACCCGGGTAATACCCGTTCAACTGTGACACATCCTGACAAGTTCGGCTTGGACCGCTGATGTGCGGACTTTGGCCGACTGTTCTAATCATTGGTAGGATGCCACCTTTTCCTATATCCAGGATGGGATATATTCCGGACACATATCCGAATGTACTGGACAACACGTACCCACAGTCAACGGTATGGATAATACTGTTCCTTTCAGCCTACATGTTGCCTTATTGTTGTAGCAGTTTATATGCTCCTTCTGTTTCGTTTACATGCTTATTCTATTTCCTGTCACATTTGGCATGTGACATACGGACATACGTATTGTATGTGACTATTACATGAGTTGTGGGATATAATTCGGTCATACGGTCGCTAGATATTTACATTTATAGTGTTTTTTGTTATGGACTCATCTGCCCAGCTGTGTACCCTCCCTCACAATATGGGTCAGCTGGTAACCCTGACCACTGGGCTGGACGTACCTATTGGCGGCACGCTAACATATGATGCGTTTCACTTCCACTTGGTATAACTATCTACACTGCGTTGGACTACGGGCACACGGTTTTCAATGTCATTTGTTCGCGGGATAGGGACCCGTTATTCCCTACCGTGAATCTGTGTTTGCTTCTTCATTTTGTGTTCGCAAGGAACTGTCTTGCATGCTTTGCATATGTTTCAGTATCCACGGACACTGACAGATGTGATTACTATTGCTTGCAAATTGTTATATGCAAGCATTTTAGGTTGCACGTCGACAGCTGACATTTCCACGCCTCAGTGCGGCAGTTTGACACGCCCTATGCACTTGCTCTCCTTTCCTATGCACGTGGCTGTGGCGGCAGCGCGCCTTCATTAATATGCATTTGGCGCTATTGCGCCATCTTCACGCTGCACGGTCGACGCAAGCCTAACGCCGGCCTTGCGCCGAGCTTCATGAATCCCAGGGATAGTTGTCGGTGCACATCCGAGGAGTGTAGGCAGTATTCTCCATTATTGGAATAGTTCGGGAAAAACACTGGGAGCTCAATGGATTGGGTCACAGAAAAATCAGAAACCACTTTGGGGCGAAAGGATGGATTAGTACGTAGAGATACTCTGTCTTTATGAAATATCAGGTACGGTCTCTTAATGCATAAGGCCTGAAATTCTGAGATCCGCTAGCTGAACTGACAGCAACCAAAAAGGGAGATTTCCGTGATAGAAATTTGAGATCTCATTTTGCAGCAGGCTCAAAAGAGGGTTGAGAGAGAGACTGCAGTACTAGGGAGAGATTCCACATCTCTACGGGATGCCTAATTGGAGGTCTGCTGTGAAACACTCCTTTGAGAAAGGTTTTGCACAGGCAAATGGACATAATTGGAATGCCCTGTACTCCATTATGAAAACTGGAAATTGCTGCTAAATGGACTCGTATGGTAGTGATGCTCTGTTTTCAAAGAACTCAGAAAGGTACTGAAGGATGACAGAGACCATGGCTGAGAAGGGATCTAGCATCCGTTCTTTAGACCAAAGAGAAAACCTTTTCCATTTATCTCTGTAAAGTTTTCTGGTGGATGGTTTATAGGAGGCCAGAATGATATCGCAAGCAGGTGAAGAAAGGGCTTCCTGCCTGGCAACTAACGGAAGTGGAGAAACCAAGCCATCAGCTTGAGAGTGGACAGATTCGGGTGAGTCAACCTTTGAGGATCCATGGAGATTGTAACAGATGAGACCAGAGGAAGGGGAACCACACATGACGAGGCCAGAATGGGGCAATGAGGATAACCTTGCATCTCAACCAAATGGCTTTCTTTAAGAACAGAGGTATCAAGGGAATTGGGGGATAAGCATAGAGGAGACCCGTGGGCCAATCGTGAGTCAGAGCATCTCTTGGGGACTCCTCCTCTGTGGGAAAGAAGAGCAAAGTAGCTGTTGCATTTGTTGTTCGAAGGGGAGGCGAAGAGGTCACAGCAGGGCTGGCCCCATCGGCTGAAAATTTCTGCCATCACTTTGGGATTGAGAGACCACTCGTGTGGAAGGAGAATGCATCTGCTCAACCTGTTCGCAATCACGTTGGAACTCCCTGGGATGTGCGTTGCAATAAGAAAGCGGTTGGAAGCTATTGCCCAGTGCCAAATTCTCATGGCTTCTCGACATAAGGGGTAGGATTTGGTTCCTCTTTGCTTGATGATGTACCAGACTACTGACATAGTCTGATTGAATTGCAATTGTTCTGGGGGAAGAAGCAGATGTAATGCCTGCAACGCTAATAGCACTGCTCTTAGCTCCAGAACATTGATATGTAGGTTAGCCCCTAAGCTCGACCACGTGCCTTGGACTGTCTTTCTCTGAAAATGCCCCCCCACCCTATCAGGGAAGCGTCCGTGGTCACAGTGGCTCTGGGTTGAAGGGTCTGAAAGGGGCGACACCAAAGCTCTGTGTCTGGCCTCATCCACCAGAGGAGATCATGCTTGCAAGAGTTGGTTATGAGCACCTGCGGGTTTAGGGGATGATGATTTGCAAACCACTGGGACAATAGGAGCCATTGTGACAGTCTCATGTGTAACCTTGCCAGAGGAACTATCGGAATGGCTGTAGCCATGGACCCCAGAGCCTGGAGAACTTCCCTTGCTGATACCTTTTTTTGACAGAGTATCACACGCACTTGCGATCTTAGCCTCTGAAGTCTGTGAGCCGGCAGAGATACCAGGCAGGATCGGGTATCGAAGACTGCCCCTATAAATTCCAGCTGTTGGGTAGGTTTTAAGTTGGATTTCTCCCAGTGTACAGTGATGCCTAGGGATTCCGCTAGTGAAAGGCTGTATCGGATGGCCACAGCCAGAAGATGCTTGGTAGGGCCGGAGAGGAGCCAATCATCTAAATATGGAAACACCTAGAATCCTTGAAGTCTCAGATGAGCTGTCACCACTGCTAGACATTTCGTGAACACTCTGAGGGAAGTAAAGAGACCAAATGGCAGGGCTTGGAACTGGTAATGAGTGGCTCCTAGCCGGAAGCGAAGGAGACTCCTGGAACGTTTGTCCAGTTTGATGTAGTAATACGCATCCCGGAGGTCTAGGGAGCACATCCAAACATCCTCCCTTAAAAATGGGAGAATGGATTGAATAGTGACCATGCAGAACTTGGTTTGTACAACTGATTTGTTTAAAAGGCTAAGATCCAGAATGGGTCTCCAGTCCTTGGTCTTTTTTGGCACTAATGAATCTTGAGTAAAACCCGGATCCGCATTGGTCTGGAGGGACTGGCTGGATGACTCTTTTTTGACACAGCTTTCTTATCTCTGAAGCCACTTCTTCCCTTTGATTGGGTGGAACACTGGGAAGGTTCTTAGTAGGTTTTGGACGAGAGGTTAGAGGGATGAAGTAGCCTCTGGAGATTATTCTATGCACCCATCGATCATTTGTAACAGAGCGCCAGGCAGTTTGGTACAGAGAAAAATGAGCCCCGACTGCTTCCAGAGGAAAGCAATTGGGCAACGTTTCAGGAGCGTTGATAAGACTGCCCAAAGAAGGAATCCCTGGAGTCTTGGTTTCGGGGACCCCCTCTGCCCCTAAAGGGGTGTCTGCCACCACTGGAACCCCCTCTGTATCTGGGGGAATCCTCGCCAGATGCATTACGGAAAGGACCCTGAGATTTCTTGTGCCAGATTCTTCCACTCCTCTGGTTCCTGGAAAAAGAATGTTGAGGCTTGGAAAAACGTAGGCCAATGGCAGACAGAGTCTTTCCTTCTTGCTCGCATCTGGCCAGCGTGTCCTTCACGTCAGAACCAAATAAGGAAGATGAATCAATATGGGCATTCAAAAAGGAGGACTTGAAGGAGTCCACGAGGTCACATATGTGCATCCAGGCATGACGCCTCATGACTATACCTGCACCCACAGCTCTAGCCACCCCTTCGGTTGCGTGGGAGAGCAGCCTCATGGATGAATTGGAAATAGATTTAAAGGTGGCAAGTTGAGAGGCAACATTGTCCTGTGCCTCGTCAGAAACTTGACCAGCGAGGGATCCAAAAAGTTCGGTAATCAAATCTATTTGGAGCCTCGTGAAGTGTGCCAAGTAGTTCAGGGACCTGACAGCAAAGGTCGCTGAAGCAAAGACTCGCTTCCCTAACCTGTCCATAGCCCAGGACTCCCTGTTGGGTGGGTGAACAGCAGGACTTTCTTCAACTAGATCCTTTTTAGTGGCCGCAGCCACCACCATAGCATCAACTGGCAAACCTCTGGACCAGTGTGGATGTTCTTCCGGGGGGGGGGGGGATCTTATCAGGTCTCCAGGGAATGCCTCGATAGAATAAGGGTTCTGCCAAGCATGCTGCACAAAGAGATGAATTAACTCATCGGCAGGTGGGGTCACCCAAGAGGTAGAAGGCCAGGAGCGAAAAGACGGCAGGAAGACGGACTCCTCCGAGGAAGGTTTGAAGGGCTTCCAGCCACCCCTCTGTTTTAATATTTCCAGGATGTCTCCAAAGAAGACATCATCTGGGGGTGACCGTGGGAACCCCTCCCCATCATCGTAGTCCATGTCTTCTGTCAAAGACTCTTCAGGTGATTCTATGTGCTTCCTCTTGCATGCCTTCTTCTGAGGAGGTTCTTCAGTGGGAATATCTGAGGTAGACTCGGAAGGATGGGTACCCCAAACTGGGGTTTCCTGAGGCTTCTCCTCCCGGTGTCCCGGGGAGGTGGATTGTGGTAGCTGTAGCTCAGAGGGAGCATGGCGAAGTTCCGACGTTGGAGGAGTGCTTCCCGAAGCAAGCACCCTCTTCATCACCCGAAAAGCAGGCCTGCCCGAAAAGGAGTGGGAGCCCGGAACCGAGAAGGACAACCTCAGAACTGGGGTCATACCCCACTCTGTCGGATCCGCTTTCAGGGATGGAGCCTCAAGCAGGATCAGGGCAAACATTATCCCCAGATCTGAGGGAGGAACTGATAAAACACTCGTAACTGTGCCCTGGACCGAGGACTCTGCCTCCCAACCATGAGTCTGAGGAAGGGACGGTTCCATTGGAAATGAAAACCAAAGGGGTGGCCTCAAAGCCTCAGTGACAGTCACTGTCTGCGCTGAGGAACGGGGTTCCACAAAGGACGTCGGAGCAATGGGCTTCGGAACCAACGGGTTCAAAGGAGGAGTATATGTCACAGTCCTGGGAGAGATAGACCCAAGTCCCAGGGGGGGATGAGTCTTAGGAACATTTACTATCCCTCTGGCAGTCAACAGTTGATCCACCAGGTGCACCACATCAAGTTCGGATAGACTCCTGGTGGACCTCATGGACACTCCTGAAGGGGAGTTGGGTCGATCCAAAAAGGGGCTGTACATTTGACCCAAGAATGGGTCCAAGGAGGGGGAGTATCAGGTCCATGGTGTCTGAGCTAGTGGCACTGTATTCTCTAATTTGGAGACAGGTAACAAAGGAATCAGTGGAGTAGTAAAAGGGCTCGATGCCAAAGAGGCGCTCAGAGTCGATGTCATCGGTTCCAAAGAAACTGCATGGGTCGGAACTGTTTTCGATGTGGTCAAAGGCAAAGTCAATGCCGTAGCTGTAGTCGAAGGCAAGGTCGGTGCCATAGCTGAAGTGGAAGGCAATGTCGGTGCCGTAGTGGTCAGTGCCGAAGGTGGCATCGACGTCGGGAATCCAATAATAAGAAGTTATGTACCTACCATAACGTTCCATGTTAGTTGTCTTCTTCTCGCCTTCTTTCTTGCTGGATGGGTTCGCAGCCGATCCTCGGCTCCGACTCGGCCTTCTAGTAAAGCTCGAGAGCTATTTACCGGCTCAAGGCCTCCCCATATCCCACAATGCTAGGCGTCAGATACCCAGATCTCGTTTGGCAGAGCTAACACCATCGAAAAAACTAATTTTTTGGAGACACCTGTCCAAACTACAAGGGTTACCTACAGTACTAAAGGCAGAGGAGGATGTAACCTAGAAAAAGGTCAACTAGAGGAAGAAGGCCTCAAATGGGATTCTTTTCGGTCTGTCCAGGCTAGGGGGATGGAGGGTGGGATGCAAGAAAGAAGGCGAGAAGAAGACAACTAACATGGAATGTTATGGTAGGTACATAACTTCTTAATGTTAAGTTGTCTATCTCGCCTTCATTCTTGCTAGATGGGACAGCATCCCTAGCACCTTAGTCCTGGGTGGCTCATCGGAACAGACTCTTGAGCACAGTGGAACAAAAATCAGCTCGACTCCTGGAGGCCATATCCAACTTATAATGTGAAATGAAGGTATGAGGAGTGGCCCATGTGGCTGCAGCACAAATAGATTCCATTGGTAGTCTTGCTTGAAAAGCTACCGATGTAGCGAATGCTCTGGTGGAATGAGCTTTTGGTTTTGTGGGGAGTTCCTTATGTCTGAGTTGATAAATCAAAGTAATAATAGAGGCCAACCACCTGGATAAGGTTACTTTAGAAACTGGCAGGCCCTGCTTTCCCTCAGCATAGGATAGGAAGAGTTGGTCTGATTTTCTTGTTTGTTTAGTCCTATCCAAATAAAAACGTAATTGCCTGTGAACGTCCAATTGGTGTAACTTTTGTTCAGCTCTGTTCGAATAGTTAGGAAAAAAGACAGGAAGATCAATAGCCTGATTCAGGTTTGTCTCAGAAGGTATTTTGGGTAGAAAGGAAGGATTAGTCCTGAGTGAAACTCTATCCTTGTGGAAAACAAGATAAGGAGGATGAATACAGAGGGCTTGAAGCTCAGACACTCTTCTAGCTGAGGTGATGGCTACTAAGAAGAGAGTCTTCCAGGAGAGTAATTTTAAGGAACAGGAGGCCACAGGTTCAAAAGGGGGTAGAATCAAGGAAGTTAATATCAGGTTTAAATCCCACGGAGGCAGGGGATCTTTAACCGGGGGCCTAAGTAAAATAGTCCCTTTAAGAAAGGCTTTACAAAGTTTGTGGGACATGATGCTGGTTTCTGACAGGCCAGCGTGGAAATTAGCGATAGCAGCCAACTGGACTCTAATGGTGGCAGATGAGGAACCTGCTCAAAAAAGTTCTGCCAAAAAATCTAGAACGTGATGGACAGGGGCTGTAAAGGGATCTATATTTTTAGCCTCCGCCCAGAAAGAGAAATGTTTCCACTTACTAGCATAAGTCTTCCTGGTAGTAGATTTGTGCGAAGAAAGGATGATTTCACGCACTGGCTGAGAAATATGTGGAAGCCTGGCTAAGGTTGGAAGTGGAGCAACCAAGCTGTAAGGTTGAGAGACTGAAGGGATTGGTGCAGCCCGCCCGACTGATGGACCAAGAGGTCTGGTACTGGGTCCAGATTCCAAGGCTGCTCCAGCAGGTGACGATGCAGGAATGGGAACCAAATTTGTCAAGGCCAGTAAGGGACAATGAGGATCATCCTGGATCCCAATGCGGTCACTTTTTGAATTAGTTTCGGAATTAAGGGAAAAGGTGGGAATGCATACAGAAGACCCCGGGGCCAATTGTGAACTAGAGCGCCTCTGGGGGAGTGGCCGGGGAGGGGGAAGAGAGTGAAGAAGTCGACGCACTTGCTGTTGAGGGGAGTTGTGAAAAGGTTGCAGCAAGGTTGACCCCATCTGCGGAAAATTTTGTCCGCTACTGACTGATTGAGAGACCACTCGTAAGGCATGAGAATAGCTCTGCTTAGCCTGTCCGCTATGACATTGGACTTCCCGGGGATGTGCGTTGCTATCAGAAACCATTGAGAGGAGATTGCCCACTGCCAGAGTCTGAGTGCTTCTCGACATAAGGGATAGGACCTGCTTCCGCCCTGCTTGTTGATGTGCCACACTACAGACATATTGTCCGTCTGAATTGCAATAGTCCCGGTGGGTAGAGAGTCCTGAAGAGCTTGCAACGCTAAAAGTACCGCTCTCATCTCCAAGACGTTTATGTGCAGGTGGTACTCTAGAGGTTGCCAAGTGCCCTGGACAGTCCTACCCTGAAAATGCCCCCCACATCTGATCAGGGAGGCATCCGTTGTCACCGTGGCAACAGGAGGAGGAAGAACAAATGGTCTGCCTTGAAGTACTTGAGAGGAGACCATCCACCAAGAAAGATGGTCTTGGCACGATTGGGTGATTACTATGTTGTGAGACATCGGAAGCTGCCGAAATGACCATTGGGTAAAAAGCATCCATTGAAGGATCCGCATGTGAAAACGAGCCAGGGGAAGTAATGTGATTGCTGCTGCCATGAGACCCAAGGTTTTCAGTACAAATCTGGCCTGAATTCTCTTGCACTGTAGTAAGGTCTGGACATGTCGGCGAATGTCTGATACTCTTTCTAAAGGAAGTTTTGCCGACAGCTCTTTTGTATTTAATCTTGCGCCTACAAAGGTTATAGATTGACAAGGCAACAATGCAGACCTTTCAAAGTTTATAGAGATACCTAGCTCGGAGCAAGTTTGGATGGTATAATCCCTGGCTCGCAGTAGCTGATGCCTGGTGGAAGCAGTTAGGAGCCAGTCATCTAGATATGGAAACACCTGGATTCCTCGCCGTCTCAAGTGAGCCGTAACCACTGCCATGCATTTGGTGAACACCCTGGGGGCTGTAGTGAGACCAAATGGCAGGGCTCTGAATTGATAGTGACTGGCTCTCAGCCGGAAGCGGAGAAACCTTCTGGAGCGCCTGTCCATTTTGATATGGTAGTACACATCCTGAAGGTCTATGGAGCACATCCAATTGTCCTGACCCAAAAAGGGTAGAATGGACTGAAGCGTGATCATCCGGAACTTCGTTCTTTGAACAGATTTGTTTAACCTGCTGAGATCCAAAATGGGTCTCCAGTCCCCTGTCTTTTTTGGTATCAAAAAGAACTTGGAGTAAATCCCGGATCTTTGCTGGTCTGCTGGGACTGGCTGGATGGCCCTTTTTTTAGCAGTTTTGAAATTTCTAATACTGCTTGTTCCCTTAGACCGGGTGGAACATCTGGAAGGGACCTGTTTGTTTGTGTAAGGGTGTGGACAAAGGGGATTTTGAAACCCTCGGATATGATAGACCGTACCCATTTGTCTTGTGTGAGGATTCGCCAGGATTCACAGAAGGATTCTCTGCTACCCTGATTTTGCGGACCCCCTCTGCCCCTTAGGCGGCGTCTATTACTGTTTCCTCCTCTGCCCCTGGAGGGAAAGTTGCCACGTGTGTCAGGCACAACTCCCTGGGTTTTCCAAACCCACATTTTTCCACTCTTCTGACCTTTAGGGTATGGTCTAGAGGGAGTAGAAAAATGGACTCCCACGGCAGAGAGAGTCTTGCCTTCCTGCTCACACCTGGGAAGGGTATCCTTCACCTGTGGTCCAAACAAAGCCGAACCATCGAAGGGGGTATTGGTGAAGGAAACCTTAAAGGGGTCAGCAAAGTTACCTAACCACATCCAGGCATGTCTCCTCAAAGCCCCGCCTGTACCTGCGGCCTTACTCGCCCCATCGGCTGCATAAGAAATGAGCCGCATGGAGGAGTTGACTATAGAGTTAAGAGTCGCCAGCTGGGAGTTAATCTTATCCTGAGACCCCGCAGCTGATGGATCCTGAAGGGTATCACCCAGTTCCTTGAGAAGATCCCTTTGAAGGTGGGTGAAATGGCACAGATAATTCAGCGACCGCATGGAAAAGGTCGTTGAAGAAAACATCCACTTCCCGTACCTGTCCATTGTCCTAGATTCTTTATTAGGTGGGTGGACAGGTACCGAACGGTCAGCCAACTCCTTCTTAGTGGCTGCTGCCACCACCATGGCATCAACAGGGACCCCTTTTGTCAGAAATTGTTTGTCAGATGGGGCCATGATAAACTTAGTGGGACTGCGGGGGGTTGGTTCCACTGTGGCCGGGGCTGTCCATGCCTTCTGAGCCACCACTTCCATGAGCGGGTCGAAAGGTGGAGACACCCAGGAGGTGGAAGGGTGAGAATCAAACGCATCCAGGTACACCGACTCGTCCTCGGAAGGGTTAAGGGCAGTCCAGTTCCCCCTCTGCCTAAGGATCTCAAGGATGTCTGAAAAGGAGACATCCTCAGAGGGGGACCTTGGGGACCCTTCCGAATCCTCCAAGTCGGTATCAGACATGACTGACTCAGGGGAGTCAACATGTTTCCTCTTACATTTTCTCTTCTGAGGGGGCTCCTCTGAATGATCAGGGGAGGCCTCGGAAGAGGAAGATATGCCCAATGGGGTGACCTGGAGTGCCTGTTCTCCACGCTTGGGGTCAGGAGGGTGGACAGAGACCGATGCAGGCACCATGGGGGGAGGAGCCGAAGGGGCTGATCGTGGAGCCGACACAGGAGTCAGCACACTCCTCATGACCTCGAAGGCACTCCCTATCAGGCAGAGCAGAGGGTCCCCACTCCGAAGAGACGTGAACCCCTCCCGGCACCGAGAGGGACGGCTCCGAGGCCAATGTCGGGGCCGAGCTCACCTGCGCCGAGGCCCCGAGAGGGAGAACGGGGTCAGACAAGGGTCTGATGCCACTCGCCCCCTGGGAGCCGACGAGGGAGTCTCGGCGCCCGGATCCCTCCAAGGATGGAACCAACGAAGATATCGGAGCTGACCAGGGATCCGAAAGGTGTGGTATCGGCTCCGACGTGCCTACGATTTGAGCCCCAACGAGCTCCGGCTCCGAACACAGTGGAAGAGTCGGAGGAGGAACTGCAGAAGACACAGGGGTAGCCACAGTCTGTTGAGAAGGGCTGGTCAAAATTTTGGCCAGGGCCTGCGACTTTAGGAGCCTATTGACCACCTTCTCCAAGTCATGATCGGATAGCCTGGAAGACTGAGAGGAGTGGGACCTATGGCTTCGCTCCGACTGAAGCAATGGAGACCTCGGAGCCGAACGGACAGGCTCTACAGATGGGGACCTTGAGTGTTTCGGCTCAGAGAAGGTTCCGACACTAAGGTTGGAGCCGACTGAGGTCTCGAGATGTCGACAGCTCCGAACAGGGAGCCGACAGTTTGGTGGGCTTTAAGGATTTTCCCGATGGAGGCTTAGCCGGGGATCCTTCTGGCTTAAGTAAGCCTCTCAAAATGAGCTTGTTCCTACGCTCCTGCAGGACTCTCGGGCTGAAGGCGTAGCAGACCGAGCAGGAGTCCTGCAGGTGTAGGGGACCCAAGCAATAAATGCAAGAAGTGTGACTGTCTGTCAGAGACATCTTCTGACAGCAAGAGTCACACTTCTTGAAACCTGAAACCTTGGTATCTTTAGACATATTAAAAAATGGGATACCAAAGGGAAAAAGGTAACTAGTGCTTAAACACAACACATACACACACGCACTAGATAACTAACTATAAGACTATAGCCACACAACTACCTTACTACTAACAAATATATATACATATATATATATATATATATATATATATATATATATATATATATATATAAAAATACAAGAAAAAAACTAATTGTCTAACAAGGCCTAACACTACCCTAAAGGGTGGGGATTTCTAACAACAAAAAACGAGTTTCTGAGTGGGAATTCAAAAGGGGACACAAGCTAATTAAAACTAGGAGGGAAGGATTACTAAATACAAGACAGTATATGAAAAAATTAAAGGTAATACACAAGAAAAGATTTATATGACCTGGAGCCGGTAAAATCGCAACCTCGTAGCTGAAGCGGCAAACGAGATCTGGGTATTTGACGCCTAGCATTGTGGGATATGGGGAGGCCTCGAGCCGGTCTCGAGCTTTAGTAGAAGGCCGAGTCAGAGCCGTGGATCGGCTCCGAACCCATCCAGCAAGAATGAAGGCGAGATAGACAACTTAACATTGTCCATGGCTTGAGTCACAGTAATCGGAGCAGAGCTCGGAACGGTAGTAGTAGTAGTCGGAGCCGAAGTAGCAAGTCTATGCTCCGAGGAAGTTTTGTGGGCCTTATGTTTATGTGTCTTACTCCTATCACCAGCCGGTGAAGAGGGATTAGAATAGGGACGTTTATTGTCCTTTATTGGAGGGGGTGAGACCTCCGTCCTACAAAGGGCCTCTGAGAAAGGAGAAACGAGAAGGCCTTTTAAAATCAATTTATTCTTTCTTTCATTCAGTGTTCTCTCACTGAAACTTTCGCAAATTTGACAAGGGGGTTTAACAGAGAGATGAGAAACCCCCAGGAAAATAAACACAGTCGTCGTGAGAGTCGCTGTTTGGGAACTTACCACTGCAAGAAGTGCAGTGTTTAAACCCCCGAAGTCCCTTTTTTATCAGACATTTCTACACACACTAATGACAAGTTAACTAGAATATTAAACAAGGAAAACACCTAGAAAGGCAAGAAAAGGAAGAAGAAAAAGAAAAAAGATACCAACGATGGTATCAAGCGATACCACAAGGGTAAGGAAAGGGCATACCAGTGATGGTAAAAAGAATTACCCAGTGGGTAGAGCTAGTAAGGAAAGTTACAATAACTGCAAAATGAGTGAAGTAGAAGGGAAAAGATTAAGAAAGTGACTAAATAAGGGGTAAATATCCAAAAATACAAAACGTATCAAGAAAAATATCACTTAGCTTGAGAGCTCAGTGAAACACTGCTATATGGCTACGTGGCAAAGGAGATCTGAGGTAACAAGGAGAAGGGCATTGTGGGTAGCAGTATAGGTTGAGAGCTTTTGGTGTACGCGAGCTTGGTATTAGGCTGACACGGTTCCGAGGGGCTCGGAACCAAACCCATCATTGATGAATGGAAAGAAGATTAACAGCATCAGATCAGGGTATATTATAAAAGAAAAAAACTTATGGCCAAAATCAGGAAGAGCAACTCCCTTATGCAGCTAAACACGGATAGCCTCGCAGGCTAAGGACAATCACACTTTCTTCAGCTACAGCCACATCCTTAAAGATAACTGGAAGCTGTGTGCTTAAGTGGTGGCGAATGGTACCACCTTCACTAATCAGAGTAATATAGCAAATCTACTGGCTGGTAAATTCAGCTCAAACTTCACCCCCAGCTCCTCCAGGTGATATCCCCTCCAATATACTTTCCCCAACTATTAGCAGGAGCCAGGTGCTGGCAGCACTCCCTAAAGCCAAGAACACCACACAACAATATCCCCAGTTGCCTCCTAAACAGCCTAAAAATTAAACTATCAGGACCAGTTGAGGCACTCTTAACTACAGCCTCAAAAGAGGCTACATTTCAAGATAATGGAGAACCACAACAGTCATTCCCCTCCACAAGGGGGACCATCAAGCAACCCAGGAAACTACAGACCCATCAGTCTAATCAGCCTAATATGCAAAGCCATGGAAAGAATTATCATGGAAATGATAAATCAAGGACACTGACAACCTACAGATGCTGGACTCATTCCAATTTGGCTTTGTTAAGAGGAGGTTGTGCCTACTTAACCCAGCAGACTTCTTTGAGAGGGTCACTAATGCAATGGATGAGGGTAAAACAATGCATGCTGAGTTTCTTGAACACCCAGGGCATCTGACACCATACCCCAGTCAGGCATTGTTGACAAACTCTCTGACCTAGGTATAAATCCCTATATAACTCCTTAGATTACCTGCTGACTCACAGACAGGATCAAGAAATCAGGATCAGTGAGACCACCTTCCCCAAGAGACTGGCCTACAATGGAGTACCCCAGGACTCTATGCTGGGCCTGCACTTGTTTGGCATCTACTTCTTGGAAGTCTAGGCTTAAGATCAAGGCTTCTGGCTCACCAGTTTCACAAATGACTCTAAACTGCAAGCTACTGTAGATTTTTTTCCAAGACACCAATACCTTGCAAGAGGGTTTAACACTGATGAATGACTGGTGTCAAACCCAAGGCTTAAAACTCAATGCCAAAAAATGCATTATAATGGCACCTGGGAAGCTGTCAACCTAAGTTAATTACTCCACCGACAAAACACCCCTAAGAGCCAACCCAGTAGTAAGGGATCTGGGAATATATGTACACAGCAATTTGGCCTCTGACCAACATGTAGCTAAGATTGTAAGAAAATCATTATATATCACCCAATATGTAAGTAAGGGTATGGCATCCAGGTCCAAGAAAGTTACAGTATCACTCTACTTGGCTCTTTTCAGACCTACCATTGAATACAATGCCCCCTTTGGCAAACATCTAACCAGACACTTACAACAGCTGGAACGCCCACACAGATTTCTCATTAAGAGAAATTCAGGCCATGAATACCCTGTCCTACACTGACTGCATAAAGGCTCTGTTTCTGTATTCAGTCTCCATCTTTGCCTGGCTTACAAAGCTTCCTCAAACACAGCCCTGAATGATCTGTTGCACATATGCAGAACAAACATCAGCAGGGACACTAGACCCAGTGATCTGAACTTTACTTGTGACATGAACAAAATGTGCAGCGAGAGACAGATATGTGTCTCAAAAGATCCATGAACTATGGAATAGGCGTTCAATCCATGTACAACAGAGTTCATCCCTGACACTATGCAAACAAAACCTTGACAACTGGATGGGAAATCGTAACCATGTCCCTTACAGACAATCAATTAAGAAAAGTATTATCCTAACACACCCCCTAGAAATCTCTTTGTTATCCCCCTGCTAGCATTCTCCTCCCTGTACTGATGCCCATGATACCCTGGATCCAAATGGGTTTCGGGTGTGTGGCCTAAGCCTGTAAGGGCCCTAGTGGTCATTAGCCCAGTAATAACCTATGAAGTATACACTTGCTGGAGTACCTTCCCTTCAGAAACTAGGTGTCTGAGACAATCAGATGCCACAAAGGGGTATGAAGGCTAAGAGACATGAAAAGGTTGCCAGAGTGGGAGAAGGAACTGCCTGAAGAGGTGGACAGTCTTGCTGAGAGGAATGTCTTTGATTATTAGAAGTGTTTCCTTTCTTTTTTCCATTGCTTTTTTTTTTTTTTTTTTTTTTAAACCCTGTTTGCTGGATCCTTAGTGCTTAAATTTCTTATCGGAGAAGGGAGCTGAGGAGAAGGGGAAATTATTATTTGTTCCTAAAAAAAGTGGGTTGAAAAATCTAAGACACTCCTTGAACTGGCCTTCACTTTTCGGTAGACTTTTTAAACACCTCAGCTGTGGAAGGGCTAAACAGTTTATAGGTTCATAGGCTATTGGCCCTAGGGCCTATACAAACCTAGCCATAACAACAATTCTGAGGATGAAGCCAAGCAAATCCACTTAAAACTGATCCAGAAGCTGCAGTACTGGAGGTAGAATCATCAGCAGCATCACAGGCACACTTTAAAATATGCTTAGTCACATGAGAACAGCTAACAGAGAAGTATTTCATGACTTTTTTAACTCAGAAGAAGGAAGATTGGCTATTATTTTCTGCATGTCCTCAAAAGATAGCAGTAAAAACCTAACACATAAGCATATTCTGAAAGTTAAGGTACTAGAAAAATACATTTTCTTTTCAAACTTATTGTTTTCTCATCCTTGTCAGGTAAATGGGGTTAGAAGTTGTACCTTGTTTAGGAGAAGCAGATTTGCACAGAAAAATAACTGATGGCTCTGCCTTATATAGATACATGTGTGTCTAGGGTTCCTTGTATAACTTGTCAGACTTACTTGGGGGCAGGAGGATGACCACTGGGTACGGTAAAAGCAGTGAGAAAAACATTCTTGAAGGTAGACAAGACAAGAGGGACAGCTGCAGCTTTTGGCATTTCTAGTCATAGTTTCTTACTAGGCTATTGACCCAAGAAGATCTTTAGAAGCCTAGCCATGCATTCCCATGAGGTTTCTTTTAGCCCTTGTAATTGTAATGCAAATAACCCAGAGCTGGCAGAACACTTACATGTTACTCCTTTCAACAAGGAAGGATACAATTATACTTTTTTTAGCATTTAGTTTGTACTCCATGGTTTTGACACCAGCTATATGTACTGGAAAGGCCCTCTTAGAGGATATTGGTGTCCTGTGGTGAGTTAATAATGGCATCTAGTTCACAGTCATCAACAAACTTGGTGAGCTGTATGCCGTTAATACTGGCTTTGACTTCAGAGAAGTAAATGCCATAGAGATGTGGGCCAGGGATTGAAATCCATGGTACAGTGCTGGTGAAAGGTCTTTTGGAGGAGGTGGAGACATCCACTATACTTTCCTAAGTTCTATTTGTGAGTCAGTTTGGTATCAATTACGTTATATATGGATTGACACTTAGCTGAGAGAGTTTATAAACAATACCTGAGTGTGGAATGGTGTCAGATGTCTTAGCGAGATTTAGATCTGCATTCTGTACTGAATTCCCCTCATCCATTTCTTTAGTAACCTTCTTGAAAAAATCAATCAGGTTGTGCAGGCAGGATCTGTCCTTAACAAAACTGAACTGGTTTTGTTCAAGGTTTGTAGGTTGCCTATTTACTTGTTTATTAATTCCATAATGACCCTTTCCATAGCATTATTGATGAAGTTCTTCAAACTTATGGGCCTATAATTACCTGGGTCAGTTGACACCCCACCTTTGAGTAAGTAGGGGGTGACTGTTGCTGTCCTCCATTTGTCCTGCACACAGCATGTCTGGAGACTGACAGTGAACAACCACTGTAGCAAGTCAGACAGGTTCTGCTTCAGGACAGCCATTATGCATTCTAATATTTAATCTGGTCCCATAGAAGCAGTGCTTTTGGGCTCAGGAAGTGCCTTAAGGACTTTTTCTTGGAAGATATGTAACCCTCTCCTTGCACAGCCTAGTAAGTGGTGCAACAGAGTCTTCTATTATGAAGTCACCTATGACCAAGATGTTGGATGGTGTTGAGCTTTGTCTTATGAGCTTTTGAGCTGAGACTCTCTGATGTTTCATGAGGTGCCACCTGAGTTGAGTGTTTGCGAGGTTGCTGAAGGAAGTTGTTTCTTGGGCTAGATTTTGGAGGCCTTTGTGGTTTATGTAGGTTACTTTTATGAGCCTTTGAATAAGTAGGCCTATGTGTTTGGTTATATTGAGGGAGACAGGTATAGTGTGGTGATGCTGACAACCAGTATGCTAAATATGGTGGTCATACATGAGAGTTTTATTTCTTGAATCACTATATGACATTTCTCACACGAGATAGATGCCACATTGTCCAAGAATGCCCATTTCAACAAGCTACAGAGACTGTTGTAAAGTGCATGTCCATAGTTCAGATGCTAACTATCGTGGGCTGCAGTAGTCTGCCTGAGAAAGATTGAAGTACAACCAACTCCCTGTAATGTCTTGTCTTCTGACTGAAACTGCCTGTCAGAAAGGGAATAAACTATTTTTCTTTTCATGCCCGAAGAATGAGAGAGCAAAAAAAGCACTAATAAGTTCTTTGGCAAACCCAGAAAGTCTGCCCTTTCCATAGAAAAGTACATTTGTGAAAGTCCTACTTATCTCTAGCAGTAGATGTTCAAATTCCTCACTGCCTCAGTGGCATTTTGGGTAATCTGCCAAGGTAACCAATACTGGCCAGCTTTTAAAAGTACAGACACCCTTCCCTCTCTCTTCCTGACAGCTGACTAGCTGAGTATATCATGAGAGAGAGGCCTTCAGCTGTTACAGGAAGTGAATGTTCATTTTTTTTCCACTTCAAAACAGAAGTAGGGGAAAGTACCTGAAGCCAGAATCATCTAGCAAGAGTAAATTTGCAGCCAACTGCAATACCATATAAGACCAAATCCAACAATAAGTGAATAAAACAGGCAGAAACCCACCTTAATTAAGCACAGTCCAGGGGATGGCGGGTGGGTGCTGCTGCTGGGGCAGTGAGGAATTAGTGTTACAGGTAAGTACAACTTACACAACTGTACTATGTTCATCATTTCCACTGCCTCAGTGGCACTTTAGGTAGATTCCCAAAGCTTACCCTACCTCGGAGGTAGAAGGATAAGAATCCAGGAACCCCTGGAGAACTGTCCTAGCAAAACCTGCTCTGAACCTTGAAAAGGAGTCCAGTTCGCAGTGCTTTGGGAAAATATGAA
Source organism: Protopterus annectens (assembly GCF_019279795.1). Taxonomy (NCBI): domain Eukaryota; kingdom Metazoa; phylum Chordata; order Ceratodontiformes; family Protopteridae; genus Protopterus; species Protopterus annectens. Next base: position 1,123,600,484 of record NC_056747.1, on the reverse strand, counting down.
CTTAAGATCATGTTGCTGCCTCTAGAATGCTTTTACAGGCCACCCCTTTTCAATATGCCATCAAAGAAAATAAGGCCCTTTTTGAGTGAGCCCTAACCTTGCCTGGAAAAGATCTATGAAGAATGAGGGGGCTGGGAATAACAGAAAACAATAGCAAAGGATAACTATCATGCAGTAGCTTGCTAGAGGCAGGCTGACCTTTCTTAGCCCTTGTATAGGAGGCACTCCTAAAGGGCTTTGTTCTGACATGGTAGTACCTGAGATGCCTGTGCACCTCCAAGCATTTGGAATCGTGTCTTCCTTATTTTTTGGATAAAGACTGAACACTGGGACATTGATGGCTTGATTAAAGGTAACCTCAGAAAAAAACTTTATGCATGAATGATAGATTAGTGCATAATACAACCCTGTCCTTATGAAAAATCAGATAGGGTTGGCCAGCTATGACAGCTTGCAGCTTACATACTTGTTTTCCAGGTGTCAGGGCAATGCATAAAACTGTCTTCCAAGTAATAAACCGTAAATCAGCTTTATTGGCAAGTTCAAAAAGAGGTAAGGTCAATTTTTCAAGAAATGCAAGTTTGGAATGTACCTCACAAGACATCTGCAGCAGCTGGAAAGGCCGCAGAAGTACCTCACAAATAGGATTACTGGCCTCAAATAAATGCCCTACACTGACCGCCTCAAAAAACTCCAGCTTTACTCCATAGCATATCGCCTACTCCGAGGTGATCTCTGCCTAACATATAAAGCTATGTCATACCCAGAGCTGTTGGACATGCTACACCTAAAGAAATCCCAATCCCTCCACGCTACATGCTCTAGGGACCTAAACCTTGTCACCACAATAAACAGGACACGCTGGAGGGATAGATTCCTGTCCCAGAGACTTCCTATACTCTGGAACAAGCTACCCATCTATGTCAAGCAAAGTTCTTCATTAGCACTCTTCAAGAAAAATCTTGATAAGTGGATGGGAAATAGGAAATACACCTGGGGGATCACTTCTGTGTCTCTGCTGGACAGTGGCACAGGAAAATAACTTTCTTGGCTGGAGTAAGCTATGGTACCTTGCTGGCTAGGTTTACGTAGGCCCTTGGGCCAATAGCCTAGTACCTACCTATGAACTTATGAACTATGTACTTACCATAACGATTGATCCATGTTGTCTTATTGTCCCCTGGTTCAACATGTGGAATGCCAGATTCAGTCTGCGCCTTATATGACAGTATTGGATCAAACAACTCTGACTTCTCCCCTACCCACAATTCCTCTCTCCTGCCTGAACTACCTCAGACTGAATTTACTGACTGATTCCACTTGGTCATAAATTATGTAGGAAATAATGGAGAAAAGGAGAAAAGATTTGAGGAAAACCACTATAGAAATGAAATGGAACAATGGTCAGACAAGATCCAGACAAGTTCTGGTCAATCCTTAGAAGAAGAAAATGACAATCTGGCATGGGGAAGGAGGGAGGGGAGTTGAACAAGAAGAAAATAAGACAACATGGAAATATTCAATCCAAAGGCAGCAGCAAGCAGATAACTCAAAAACAGAATAAAAAACAAAATGATGTGTCAGCAAGAAGAATTTCAAGTTCAAATTTAATCGTAACTTTAAAACATCAATTAGCATTTAAAATAATAGGGAAGAATTTTAAATCTATTTGAAAAGGAAGGGGTTGAAACACTAGAAATGTTTTTATAAGCATAGTTTTATATTTTATGTGTGTGTGTTTTTTAATGCTAATTGATGTTTTAAAGTGATGATTAATGAAGTATTTAAAGTCTTTGTTTTTTATGGTAAAGCCATTAGTCTGAAGAAGTCTCTAGCACGAGAGACGAAAGCGCTTACTACTGGCGTGTATTACTGGCTTGGATTAAATTCGAACTTGAAATTCTTCTTGCTGACACAGCATTTTGTTTTTTATTTTAACATGGAAATATTGTTATAGAAAGTACATAACTTTCTTATCCAATGTTGTCTATTTTCATCTGATTCAATATGTGGGACAGATTCCCAAGCCACCCAAACATGGACCTGTGTGGACTCAGAGAAGGACATTCCCGAGTATGGCAGAGCCAAAAGATGTGCGAGCCTTAGACTGCACATCTAACTTACAATGAGATACAAAGGTATAAGTTGAAGACCAAGTTGATGCAGCATCTATGTCACCGACAGGCACTCTTTGGCAAATGCTGTTAAAGGTGCTATTGCTCTGGTAAAATGAGCCTAAGTTTTAGATTGTAAGGACAGACCTTTTCACTTATAAGTGAATGAAATGCAATCTGCTAGTCATTTTGAAAGTGTAACTTTAGATACACATTGCCCAGACTTTGTCTTGGAAAAGGATACAAACAATTTGTCTAACTTTCTGAAACCCTCAGTACAGTGAAGAAGGAACCTAAGCTACCGATGGACATCAGGGTATAAAAGGTATATTCTTCTTTGTTAGCATACTGTCAAATCAATTTGTTGGTTCAAATTAGATTCTGAAGCCACCTTGGGAAGAAAAGAGGGGTTTACCCTCAGTGAAACTCTTATTCTTATGAAAAATAAGGAATGGAGGTTTGCAAGAAAGTGCTTGTAATTCTGAAACATGTTTTGCTGATGTAATGGCAACATAGAAGATAGTTTTCCATGAAAGGAACTTTAGATCTGATGAAGCTCCAGGGTCAAAGGGTTTTTGGGTTAGGGACTGAAGTAAACTTGTAATATCCCAAGGAGGGACCAGATCACAAACTGGGGGTCTCAATAAGAATGTTCCTCTAAGAAAGGCCTTGGTCACTTTAAGCAATACAGGCATTATTATGTCCTATGTGAAAATATGAGACAGCCACTGTCTGGACTTTTAAAGTACAGCAAGTACAGCCTGCCATAAAATGTTCAGAAAGACACTCCAAAATCTCTGGTAAGGAGGCTGAAAAAGGGTCTAAACCCTTTGAACAGGAACATACAGAAAAACATTTTAATTTGCTTTTGTAAATCTTCTTGGATGAATCTTTTTGAGAGGAAGAGATTATATAGACTATTAGGGCAGAAAGCCTGGCAACTCTGGCAATTGTGAAAATTGGAGAACTCATGCAATGAGTGTTAGGGCCTGGGGATTCAGTAGAGGTAGCCCGAATAGATGACTGAAGAGATCCGGGATGGGAGCCAGAACTCATGCTGTGTACAGAAGATGCCAAAGTAAGGGGAACCATGTCCACCAAGGCCAAAAAGGGGCAAAGAGGATTACCTTGGTCTTGTAACCCATGGCTTTCTGAATTAAAGGAGATCTGGAGGCCAAAAATGGACTACAACACCTCTCGGTTACTGTGCCTGTGGAAGCATGAGGGTGAAGTAATTTCTGCATTTGTTGCTGAGGTTAAAGCAAAGAGGTCACAGCAAGGTTTGCCCCAGTGGCTGAAAATCTCCATTGCCACTGCTCTGTTCAGAAACCCATCTGTGAGACAATAGTATAATTTTGCTCAATTTGCCCGCAAGAATATTGCATGTCCCAGCTATGTGCATTGCTACAAGAAAGTGGTTTGAAGACATCTCCCGCTGCCAAACTCTCTTGGCTTCCTGGCAAAGATGGTACAACCATGTTCCACCTTGTTTGTACCACACCACTAACATGTTGTCCACGTGGATGGCGATCACATCCTTGGGTAGGAGGTTCTGAAAATCCTGCAACGTTAGAAGTATCGCCCTCAACTACAAGACACTGACATGAAGTTTGGCTTCTGTTAATGACCACATCCTTTAAACTGCATTGCCTTCATAATGCCCCCCCTACCTTAGAAGGGAAGCGTCCATGGTGACTGTGGCTTTGGCAGTAGCGGGACAGAAGGATCTACCCTGAAAAACTGTCTGGGACGTAATCCACAACTTTATATCAACCTAGAAATCCTGCATCAAACAAATCTTGTTGTGAAGAGTTTGAATTTTTTATGACAACGGTACAGCTAGTGTCCGCTGTAGAACTCTTATGTGAATCTGGCCACAGGAACCAGAGTTACAGAGGAGATCATTAGTCCTAACACTCGAAGAATGAGTTTTGCTTAAGGTTGAGGGTGTTTTAACACTTGGAGGGCTACAGAACTTAAATATTTGACTATTGCCAGAGGAGGTTTTGCTATCTGATGTACTGTGTCAACTTGGCAGACTATGAATTCTATGCTCCAAGAGGGAAATAATAAGAAGTTATGTACTCACCATAATGTTCCATCTGAGTAGGTGGCTTCATTTGTCTGCAACCTGTGGGTCTTGGATCCGATATTGGATCCGAGCCGGCAACTTGTTTCATAGCCAAAGGATCCGAGCTCCTAGCTCTTCTCCTCACCCATAATCCCCTGCCAACCCTCCATGACCTCAGATCAAGTTTGCCCCTCTATAGATACCCAAAAGTGGTATTCCAATAAACAACCTACATGGATCCATTCTGAAGGCCAGGGGGAAGGAGGGGGGGATGGTTGCAGACAAATGAAGCCACCTACTCAGATGGAACGCTATGGTAAGTACATAACTTCTTAATCTGAAGTAGGGACTTCATTTGTCAGCAACCTGTGGGACAGAGTCCCCAGCTACCTGAATCTTGGGCGGCCATCATGGAAGGATATTGCGGAGCACCGCGGAGCCAAAGGATGCTCTCCCTCTAGAAATTATGTCCAGTTTGTAGTGGTTAATAAAGGTATGAGATGAGGCCCAAGTGGCTGCCGAACAAATATCATCCAACGGAACTCTAGATTTGAAGGCAGCAGAAGTAGAGATGGAACGAGTGGAATGTGCGCGAACTCCTCCAGGTGCGGGTTTCCCAGAAGCTTGGTACGCTAAAAGAATACATTGGGAAATCCAGCGTGACAAGGTGATTTTTGAGACTGCTTTCCCCAAATTGAATTTGGCAAAGGAAATGAACAGCTGGTCGGATTGCCTGTGACCAGCAGTCCTATGAGTATAAAAACGTAGCTGCCTATGAACATCTAATGAGTGCAACTTGTACTCTCCTTTATTCTGATATTTAGGAAAGAAGACCGGTAGATTTATGGATTGATTTATATTGGTTTCTGATGCTATTTTGGGAAGGAAGGAGGGATTGGTCCTGAGGTACACTCTGTCTGGATGAAAAATCAAGTAAGGAGGCTTCACAGAAAGGGCTTGAAGTTCCGAAACTCTTTTCGCTGAAGTAATGGCTACAAGGAATGCTGTTTTCCAGGACAAGTATTTGAGATCCACTGTAGTGGCAGGCTCAAATGGGGGAGCAGTTAGGGCTTGAAGAACTAGTGAAAGATCCCAAGGGGGGTACGGCTTCTTTGATAGGGGGTCTGAGCAGAAAAGTACCCTTGAGAAAGGTTTTACACAATTTGGCCGACATCAAGGGCCCTGTGTCATGTCCCACATGGTAATGGGAGATGGCCGCCAGTTGTAGTTTGACGGTTGAGCAACTAGCGCCTTCCTGAAAGAGTCCGGTTAGGAAGTCTAGTATGGATGGAAGAGGGGCAGTAAAGGGATCTAGATTATGATGCTCCGCCCAGACGGAAAAATGTTTCCATTTACTGCAGTACACTTTCCTGGTGGAAGGTTTATGCGCTGCCACGAGGATGGCTTTGACTGGTGAAGAGATACCGGGAGTCCTAACTAGGAGTGGAACTGGAGCAACCAAGCTGTCAGCTTCAGACTGTCCAGATTTGGGGTCGACAAGCCCGATGGAAGGGAGATTAGATCCGGACTGGGATCCAGAATCCAGGGGGGATTCACTAGGTGAGACCACAGGTAAGGGAACCAAGTTTGCCGAGGCCAGAATGGGGCAATGAGGATCATCTTGCTCCCCAACCACGAGGCTTTCTGTAAGAGCTGTAGCATCAGGGGTAAAGGAGGATAGGCATAAAGTAGACCGGGCGGCCAAGCATGCATCAGAGCGTCTCTTGGAGTTTCCCCTGGAGGGAGAATCAGAGCGAAGAAATTGTCGCATTTGGTGTTTGAGGGAGAGGCGAAGAGATCGCAGCAGGATTGCCCCCATATTGCTAATATCTGCTTCGCTACTAGTGGGTTGAGAGACCACTCGTAAGGGGAAAGAGTGGTGCGGCTGAGTTTGTCCGCTAGGATGTTGGCCCGCCCTGGAATGTGCGTTGCAATCAGAAAGCGGTTGGTGGAAATCGCCCATTCCCACACTCTCATGGCTTCGCGGCATAGAGGGTAGGACCTGGTTCCCCCCTGTTTGTTGATGTACCAGACAACAGCCATGTTGTCCGACTGAATTGCAATAGTTCCTTTGGGGAGGAGATTCTGAAGTGCTTGCAACGCATACAGCACCGCTCTCATCTCCAGAACGTTGATATGCAGGGAGGTCTCTGTATCGTTCCACGTGCCTTGGACTGTCCTGCCTGAATAATGCCCCCCCCCACCCGAGGCGGGAGGCATCCGTGGTCACCGTGGCGAGAGGGGGAGGAGTGCAGAAGGGTCGGCCCGTATGGAGATCCGGAGCATGAAGCCACCATAACAGGGCCCTCCTGCAAGCCTTGCTGATAGCGATGGGGTGATGGAGAGGAAAAAACTGAAAGGACCATTGCACTAGAAGGGTCCACTGCAGTACCCTCATGTTTAGGCAGGCGCATGGAAGGAGCGTTATCGCTGCCACCATGGAGCCCAGCGCCCTCAGGACCAATTCCCCTGGTGGGGCTTCTGACTGGAGGATGGCCCGCACATGAAGTTGCAAATTCCGTAGTCGTTCCGAAGTCAGGAAGGCTCGTAGATCTCTGGTGTCTATTCTGGCTCCTATAAATTCTATGACTTGTGTCGGAGCAAGGGAAGATTTGTCCGCATTGATCGTGATGCCTAATTGGGGGGCTAGGCGGAGAAAGTAATCTCTGGCTGAGCAAAGTAGATGCCTTGTTGGGGCGGTCAGGAGCCAGTCGTCCAGGTACGGGAAGGCCTGCATTCCCTGGAGTCTCAGGTGGGCCACTATCACTGCTAACACCTTGGTGAACAACCTGGGGGCTGTGGTGAGGCCAAAGGGAAGGACCCTGAACTGGTAGTGACTGGCTTCCAGCCGGAAGCGGAGAAACCTCCTGGATCGTCTGACCATCAGACTGTGGTAGTATGCATCCTTGAGGTCTATAGAGCACATCCAATCGTTCTCCCGTAGGAGGGGGAGAATAGATTGAAGAGTGACCATTCGGAATTTTTCCTTGGTTACCGACAGGTTCAAACGGGAAAGGTCTAGAATTGGTCTCAAGTCCCCTGTCTTTTTTGGCACCAGAAAGAACCTGGAGTAGAACCCTAATCAGAGCTGGTCTTGGGGGATGGGCTGGATGGCTCTTTTTCCTAGCAGCTGCTGGATTTCTGCGGCTGCAGCCTCCCTCTGATCGGGTGGTACATCGGGGAGGTTCCTGATTTTGGGTACATGAAGCATTGGAATTTTGTACCCTCTGGATATAATTCGAAGCACCCAGCGGTCTGACATGATGGACTCCCATGCCGCTAGGTGCTCCGAGAAGCACCCCCCCCCCCGACTGCCTCCAGAGTGGAGCAGCCAGGCAACCCTTCAGGGCTGCTGCGTGGGCCGGTCAGAGAAGGATTCTCTGGACCCAAAGTTCCTCAGAGCCCCTCTGCCCCTGGGGCGGCGTCCTCCATGTCCTCCTCTGCCACGGAAGGACTGGTTGTCCGGAGCGGGTTGGGAATATTGCGATTTCCGGAACCACATCTTCTTCTGACCCTTTTGGTTCTTCGAAACGGACTGCTGGGGAGCAGAGAAGCGGACTCCGACGGCAGACAATGTCTTCCCGTCCTTCTCGCTCTGGACTAACATCTCGCGAACCGTTTTGCCAAAAGGGCAGAACCATCGAAAGGGGCGTTCGCAAAGAACGCTTTAAAGGGCTCTGCAAAGTCACAATGCCGGAGCCAGGCCTGACGTCTCATGACTAGGCCCGCTCCGCTAGCTCTAGCGGCTCCCTCGGTGGCGTGGGACAATAGCCGCATAGAGGTATTCGAAATGGATCTCAGAGTGGCCATTCGGGTGGAGTACAACTGTTTGTCCTCTGCCGACATGGATTCAGGGGGGAAGGCAGCGTATTCTTTGATAAGATCCCGCTGCATCCTGATGACGTGTGCCATATAGTTCAGGGACCTTACTGAAAAGGTCGCTGAACTACAAACTCACTTCCCTAAGTGATCCATCGAGTGGGACTCCTTGCTCGGTGGATGGACCGAGGGGCTCTCCTGAGCTAGTTCCCTCTTCGTGGCTGCCGCCTTCAACATGGCATCTACGGGGGGACCCTTGCTCCAGTGGTACCGGTCTGCGGGGGGGCTCATTATCCTGTCCAGGCGTTTAGGGACTGGCTCCACGGTGTACGGGTGCTTCCACGCCCTGGTGGTAATAAGGTCCACCAGGGGGTCGGCCGGAGGGGACACCCAAGAGGTAGACGGGCCTGCTTCGAATGCCTCCAGAAACACGGACTCGTCGGAGGAAGCCTTGGGGGCAGACCACCCACCTCTGATTCAAAGCATTTCCATGATGTCTCCAAAGGAGACATCCTCAGGGGATGATCTTGGGGAGCCTTCCCCTTCATCCAAGTCCGTGTCCTCGGTTAAGGACTCAGGGGAGTCCACGTGCCTCCTCTTACACTTGTGCTTGCGAGGCACTTCCTCGGGGGGGGGGGGGGGCTGTCCGAGGAGGTCTCGCCAGCAACATCCTGTTCCAACGGAACAACCTGGGACATCGAAGCAGGCTGTCCCTGTGGCCGGGTGATGGAAGCCTGGCCCAGCAGAGAGGGAGTGCAGGGTGGAGCCGAGACAAGGGCCGGGGGATCCGGATACTCTCGACAGAGCCCTCTCCACTATATCGAAGGCCGAGGGGGAACCGCTCTCCCTGGGCTCCGAGAGCCGACTCCCACTCGGATCCGATGAAGGGATCGGAGCCGGCGCCGAGACCGTCGGATCCGAAGGACCAGTGTGCTCCGACCTGGACGGAGCCGAAGGCACACTGAATCCCTCAGATCTGAAGCTCGGCCCACGGCTCCGAGAGGGCAGGGTCGGATCCGAAGTACCAAGTTCTGTCGGTGCCGACCCACCCCCGGCTCCGACGCTGCCCGGCTCCGAATGCTCCGAACCCGGGAAAAGGGTCGGAGAAGGAGCAATTGGAGCAAAAAAGGGTGTCGAGCTCCCCCCCAAAGGGGGGGGGGGGAGGCAAGAGCACTCCCATTTGCAACTGGGCCTGGATGAACCTTCGCATCATCCGGTCCAAGTCTGCATCTGACATACTGTAAGTCGATCTCGATGAGGCCACCGAGGCAGGCCTAAATGCCGCCTTGATGGAGATCGGGCCTCCTCCTCCTTGGGTCCTGGGGAGAAACAAGGAGATCGGAGCCGAGGAGGAGGAGACCTAGAAGCTGTGGAGGGAGAAGCCCGCTTAGCCGGCGGGGCCGAAGCGGAGGCCTCGGCCCGCTGCTTGTGGTGCTTCTCGCTCCGTTTCTCCCTCCTGGCCTCCCTGTCCTCCGGCGCTTTAGCGGGAGTTTGAGTCCCGGCCGAAGGCTGTGGTAGTGCCACGGGAGGAGCGGGGGCCGAAGCCGAGTCCGGGGGGCAAAAGTCCTGCCAAGACCAGCTTCGACCTCCTCTCTTTCAGTGCCCTGGGGTTAAACGCTGCACAAATGGTACAGCCTGAGGAGAGGTGTTCAACCCCAAGGCACTGAACGCACTGAGTGTGGCCATCAGCCGGGGACAGCTTATGGCTACACTCGGTACATTTTGACAAAATGGCTTTTGGGGCCTCAGCCATACTGGAGGGAAGAAAAGTACTACACAAGTACACAGGCCCCAAAACACTAACACACACACACTCACTAACGACCAGCGAGGGGAGGGAAAAAACTATATAAAACGTACAAATAATAAAGGGAACCTAACACTTACACATAAATCTAAAGACAGAAAAGAAGGAAGAAAATACACTTATCTTAACAAATCGCTAAGAGCTCTGAAAATCCAGCTACTCACAAGCGCGGCAAACTAGATATGAGGTCATGGAGGGTTGGCAGGGGATTATGGGTGAGGGGAGGAGCAAGGAGCTCGGATCCTTTGGCTATGAAACAAGTTGCCGGCTTGGATCCGATATCAGATCCAAGACCCACAGGTTGCTGACAAATGAAGTCCCTACTTCAGATCTTACTTTTGCTGATGTTTATTGATATTCCCAACTGTGTTGCCAGGGATAAAAGGACTGACTGGTGTTGTAACAATAGATCCTTGCAGGAAGCAGTTAATCGTCTAAATATGAGAAGACTTGGATTCCTTGTAGACAGAGATAAGCTGTTATGACTGCCATTATCTTTGAACACCTGGGGGTTGTGGTGAATAATGAATGACAGTGCTCTGAACTGATAGTGACTGGCTTCCATCAGGAAATGGAGGAATCTCATGGATTGCCTCTGGATCTTGATATGATAGCTGGTGTCCTGGAGATCAATACAGCACATCCAATTATCCTTCCTCAAAATAGGTAAACTGGACTGTACCGTGACCATCCAAGATTTTGTCTGTTTGACATACTGATTTAGATCGCTGAAATCTAGTACTGGTCTGAGGTCTCCTGTCTTTTTTGGAAATAAAAGGAACCTGGAAAAGACTTTGGATCCCAGCTGGTTTAGGGCGACCAGATGGAAGACTCTTGGTCTTGCAACTTTGAAACTTCTGTTGCCACAGACACCAAATGATTGGGTGGAGTACTGGAAATCTTCCTTCTTGCTCTTGGGTACTCTAAAAAGGGTATTGTATAACCTCTGGTAATAATGCTTAACACCCAAAAATTGGATGTTATTGTTCGCCAGGCTAGATGGTGCAAGGAAAAGTATCCCTCGACTGCTTGTAGAGTGCAGCAGTTGGGCAAAAATTCAGGGATGCTGATAAGGTTTCTCAGTGCATGGACAACGTAAACCTTGATTTTGCAGTCCATCTCTGCCTTGTGGGCAATGTCCAGTGAGGCTGCCTCCTCTGCTTTGGAGAGGCCTGTTCCCAGCAGTGTTCTGGTGAAAACCTTGGGATTTCTTGAACTACATTTTTCTCTCTCCTCTTTGATTCCTGGAAAAGGATCTTTGAGGGGTAGAACAACAACTCTCTATGACAGATAAGGTCTTACTGTCCTGTTTACACCTGGTAAGCATTTCTTTTACTTTTGGTCCGAATAAGGTGGAACTATCGTGGGGGCATTTATGAAGTACATCATAAATCTTTCGTAAAATTGCACAACCAGATCCAGGCTTGACATCACATGGTAATACTTGTGTTGGCTGTCCTTGCTGTACTATCTGCTGCATTAGATAGCAGTCTCATGGCCACATTCAAGGAATATTGTAGGGTAAATATTTGGACATCCACTGTTTTCTGGACAAACATAGGTAAGCTACCCAAAAGGGACTTTGAAAGCTCCTTAATCAAGTCCCTTTGAAAACATGTCAGGTGTACTACATAGTTCAATGCTCGGAGCACTAATGTTGCTAAAGCATATGTCCATTTCCCCAGTTTGCCCAACACCCCTGACTCCCTGTTCGGGGGATGGAGAGAGGAACTTTCTTTGGACAGTTCCTTTTTCATGACTGCTACTACCACCATGGCATCTACCGAAGGATTCCTAGACCAATGTTATCTATCTTTGGGGGCAACCAGAATCTTGTCTGGCTTTTTTGAGACAGGATCTGCCATATTAGGTTCCTTCCAAGCTTTCTGGGCAATAATTTCAATTACAGCATTAGGAGGTGGGCCTAATCAGGATGTGGAAGGGCTAGACCTAAAAGCTTCAAGAAACACTGACTCATCAGAAAAAGTAGCTTCAGTGGATCATCCCCCCTCTGTTTCATCAATTCCAGAATGTCTCCAAAGGAGATGCCTTTAGAGCGGGACCTTGAGGAACCCTCTCTCTTTCATCTAAGTCAGTGTACTCAGTGACAGACTCAGGACAGGAGTCAATATGCTTCCGCTTGCAAGTCCTCTTCCAGGGAATGTGCCTCTGGGCTTCTGAAGGAGTTACCTCAGATTCATATGTGGAGCTTGAGCAGCGTGCAGTCTCAAAGCTAACTGGATCCAATCTGTCCCTGTCAAACAGAATAAAAAGAAGAAGTTACAGGCTCCAGTAGGAGTCAGGATGGATTTAAACTCTGTGCATGTACCAGTCTTCATGGTAAAGCCAAGGCCCTCTCTACAGCCTTGAAAGCTGACCCAGCCAATGGAGCAGATGAAGAACCACCCATAACAGCAGAATCTGCAATCTTTTCGACTCCAAAGGCAGATGGCTCCGAGGATGACCTCAGAACAGATCAATCAGGAGTTGAAGCTTCGAACAGTAGGGCAGCTCTGAAAACTTTGCAGTCAATTCCATCACAGCGGCCCCAAATCTGATGCTCAGGCTCTGGCAGTCTACTTGACCTGAAAGCATCAGAACTGAGAAAGGAAGGGAAGAAGTCAAAGCCAAAGTCTCCAGGGCTATTGAATCCAACACTGGTACAGTTGGGAGGGGGATTAGATCCCATATATGTCGGCTCCTAAAAGAGAGACTGCATTGGAAGAAGTATGGTCAGTGTTGAAGAGTCTGAACCCAGCCCCCTCCTCGAGGGTGGAGCAGGAAGGACTCCCAGCTGAATCTGTGTCCGCAGAAAATTCACAGAGAAAAAGAAGTTTTCAGGGAGGAAGTCCGGATCCTGGATGCAGTAGTATCCAACTGCCTTAAAATATTAGGTGCCGGACCGGAAACAGCAGCTGGATCCAGAGACTTTTTGTTAGCTTTGTCAATTCATTCTTCTTGTCTTTTTTCAAACTGTTTCTCCTTATGCTTCTCCTTTGAGTTGTCTCTATATGTCTTTCTCTCTTTCCTTTGATTTTCTTGCTCTTTATTCTTTTAAACGGAAGAAGTAGTAGTGGATGCCTTCAGATCTGAAGACATTCCAGACTCTGTCTGAGGGGGAAGGAATCCTTTCAGAATAAGTTTTTTTTTCCTCCCCTGGAGAGCCCTTGTGCTAAAGGCAGCACAAATACTGCTAAGCAGTACACACAAACAAAGAGTGGGTCTTGAGGTGGGATCTTAAGACCACAGGAGGAAAACTTTTTAAAACATGTAGACGTTTTCAATCTGTATTATAAACAATAATAAATAGGTTTACTATCAAAATCAAGAATCACAGTTCTTCATGTATTTACTTAGCCGAAAATAAATGTTGAAAATAAGTTATTCCATCAAAATGACGGCAGCAGTAATGTTGATAATTCACAATTCTATATTATTGACATTACCCAGGTTACCTTGACATCTGTCGATTTTCTCCTTACTCTTGCAGGGGGGAAGCTCCTCTGCACCCCAGCCCACCCCCCCCCCACACCCTCTCCATATTATATATATATATATATATATATACAAACTCCAAGATCGCACTACAGTGAGGTAAAGGGTACATTTCCCAATCCCTGTTACAGGAATAGAGAGAGAGAGAGAGAAAGAGACAGAGAGAGAGAAGCTTTTGAAAGCTGGCCAGTACTGGGTTACCTTGGCAGATTACCCAAAATGCCAACTGAGGCAGTGGGAATAATGATTATTTGAACAAGAATCTAGAGATTGAAGGTTTTTCCTCAGTAAACACACTCTCCCTGAAAACAGACCGACTCTTATTAGGCACACTGATTCTAGTTACCACCTGCCCTTCCTAGTCATGTGAAGACTGTTACTTTTTCCCATCTTCCGTCATCAACAAAAGTGGCTCTCCCTTGTCTGCAATGGCATCTCTACAGCTGCACAGGAAGTGGCCATCCCCTGGTCTTTGGTGGCCAAAAAGCTACATCAAGAGGTCTCAGGTAAAAAGATGGGTGGTCTGAGGAAAAATAAGTGACCACAGCACAGTTACCTATCACAAGCTGAGGCAGAATAACAGCCAGCCTGACACCTGATTCCTTTAAAACTTTCTTCTTTTTGCATATAAGGGAAGGTATTATCATAGAGACAGGTGGTTGCTCCATAGATAATCCAAAGTAGAGAAGCAGAAAGTGAGGAAAAGAGACTGGACAGTCAGTAAACTGAAATGTAGATAGCAAGTGAATTTAAGATAAGTAAACAACTTTAACCCCCCCCCACAAAAATTATAATTTATGTAAAATTTCTGACAAAGGTAAAACTTTCCTCATAGAAAATTTAAACAAGAATTTACATAATTTCCTTAGAAATGCAACGGCAGATTGATCACATTCCATTTCTTAGGTAAACACAACAATTTTCACAGAAAAATACGAGTTTTATTCATTAAATAAGAGTTAGTGCTTTCTTCAACAAAGACTTATATGCCGAAGTCTTGAAGATCACTAGGCAACCGACTGTTTAACAGGTCTGCCAAAGAACGTTCTCTACAACAATAAAAAGATTTGAAGTTTTTTATGCTCAGAATGTCTTTCGGTGGAGCTCTGTTCAAGCATGACAGTTTGAGCATCCAGAAGGCACCCTTAGGTTTTGGAAGCTAGTTGGTTGCAGTCGGGGTAAGACCCACAGTGATCTATGTTTGAACATCTCATTTTCAAACGTCAGACATGAAAAAAAATTGAAATTTTGAAACTTCGAAAACTAAATAAAATAAGAAAAGCAAAAAAAACAACAACTTTTTTTTACATTTTTGCAGGGGCAAGCCTCACAGCCTCTGCTAAACAAATACCAAACTCCAAGATAAGATCGTACTAGATCGTAGTGAGGAAAACGGTAAATATACCTTTTCTGCTGTGCAGTGATCTCCATTTTAATATGTTTGAAGTGTTTTAAAACTTGGCCATTTGAAGTTCGAAGTTTTGAAAATTCGATCTTCTGAAAGGGATTCCATTTTACGGAATCAAAACCGATATAAAACACTCTAACAAGCATTCCACAAATGCTTCATCTCCAACCCCCTTCCTCATATACTCTAACTCCACAGACGAAAGACCACAAAGAAAAGAGAAAAAAATATACACAGAGTAAATCAGTGCTGGGGCACAAACACAAACATATACAGATCTTGGGGTAGAACATAATGGTGGCCATTGCCAATCCACACATACTGCGATACATTAACTTCCCTAATAACTTCCATGATCAGAAAAGACACCACTACAGAAATTCCTTAGAAGTTTATGCTTTTCTATCACTTACGATTCACTCAAATCAGCATTCAGTCATATGACAGAACCCCCATAGAGAGATACATACATGCATATATAATACGCATACACGCATGCACACTCACATTAGAAATATATATAGAGATACACGTCTGGATTTTATGTATATATATATATATATATATATATATATATATATATATATATATATATATACACACACACACACACACACACACACAAACATATATACAAATATATAGATATATATATATATAAATACACACACACACACACATATATATATATATATATATATATATATATATATATATATATATCTATACACACACACACACACACACACACACACACACACACACACACACACACACACACACACACACAGTGGATATAAAAAGTGTACACACCCCTGTTAATATGCCAGGTTTTTGTGATATAAAAAAATGAGACTACATAAATAATTTTAACAACGTTTCCCACTTTTAGTGTGACCTATAACCTGTACAATTCAACAGAAAAACAAACAAATCTGTTACGGGAAAAAATATAAAAAAGTACAATATGTACAATAAGCTGTTTACATAAGTGTGCACACCCTTAAACTAATACTATGTTGAAGCACATTTTAATTTATTTACATCATTCAGTCTTTTTGGGTAGGAGTGTATCAGCATGGCACATCTTGACTTGGCAATATCTGCCCACTCTTCCTTGCCAAAGCGCTCCAAATTTGTCAGATTGCGAGGACATCTCTTGTGCATAGCCCTGTTTAGGTCACCCCACAGATTTTCTATTAGATTTCGGTCTGGGCCCTGACTGGGCCATTCCAAAACTTCTTCTGGTGAAGCCATTCTTTTGTTGAGTTGGATGTATGCTTAGGGTCACTGTCATGATGAAACGTGAAATTCCTCTTCATCTTCAGCTTTCTAGCAGACACCCGAAGGTTTTGGGGCAAAGGTGACTGGTATTTGGAACTGTTCATAATTCCCTCCACTTTGACTAAAGCCCCAGTTCCAGATGAAGAAAAGCAACCCCAAAGTATGATAATGCCTCCACCATGCTTCACCATGGGGATGATGTCCTTTTGGTAATGCAAAGTGTTGTTTTTGTGCCAAGCATACCTTTTGGAATTGTGGCCAAAAAGTTCAACCTTGGTGTCATCAGAAACATAAAACATTTTCCCACATGCTTTTGGGAGACCTGATGTATTGTTTTGCAAATTTTAGCCAGGCCTGGATGTTTTTCTGTGTAAGAAAAGGCTTCCATCTTGCAACCCTACCCCATAGTCCAGACATATGGAGAATACAGGAGATTGTTGTCACATGTAGGACACAACCAGTACTTGCCAGAAATTCCTGCAGCTCCTTCAGTGTTGCTGTAGGTCTCTTGGCAGCCTCCCTGATAAGTTTTCATCTTGTCTTTTCATCAATTTTGGAGGGACGTCCAGTTCTTTGCAATGTCACTGTTGTCCCATATTTTCTACACTTTTTGATGACTGTCTTCACTGTGTTCCATGGTATATCCAATGTTGTGGACATTTTTTTGTACCTTTCTCCTGACTGATACCTTTCAACAATAAGATCCCTTTGATGCTCTCTGAGAACCATGTCTTTTGCTGTAGCAGGCAACTCAGTAAATGTCAGGAAAATCCTATTAGGACAGCTGAACTTTATTTGGGGTTAATCAGAGTCTCTTTAATTGATGGCAGGTGTGTACCCAAGAAGACTGAATGCTATAATTAAATCAAAAGGTGCTTCAACAAAGTATTACTTTAAGGGTATGCACACAACAAAGTATTAGTTTAAGGGTGTGCACACTTATGCAACCAGTGTTGTTGTTTGTCTTTTGACTTTTTCCTGGCAAGGGGTCGCCACAGCGAAACTCCGGTCTGCTAATGATTGGCAGTGGATTTTTACGAAATGCCGAGGTGCCTATGCAACCTGTGTACTGTACGTTTTTTTTTTTTTTTTTTTTATATTTTTCTCCTAACAGATTTGTTTTTCAGTTGAATTGTACAGGTTATAGGTTAGGGAAATGTTCTGAAATTATTTATTGTGGTCTTATTTTTTTATATCCCAAAAACCTGGCATTTTAACAGGACTGCATACACTTTTTACATCCACTGCATATTTACATATACATGTATAGATATGTGTGTGTGTGTGTGTGTGTGTGTGTGTGTGTGTGTGTGTGTGTGTGTATATATATATATATATATATATATATATATATACATACATACATATATACATATATATATATATATATATATATATATATATATGGTTTCATATGAAACCATCGAAATACCATTTCGTCGAGCCTAACATGATCGAGACAAAAACATCGCAAACTGACATCATCGAAATGTCAATTCATCGACTTTCATACCATCGACAAGTAAACTATGGAAGTGTTATAGTGCCATGAGCGCTACCATGGGTGAAGAAAGTTATATGTCCATATGTTTAGTGTTTTGCTACTGAACGGGGTGTTCACCGGGTGCTCTGTGTTAACGCTATTGCATATTTCCTGTTTTAATACTGACATTCTTGTGTGTGGCACTATTTGCAGTTAGTCATGTTTGAGCACTCGTTGATGGTATGAAAGTCGATGAATTGACATTTCGATGATGTCAGTTTGCGATGTTTTTGTCTCGATCATGTTAGGCTTGACGAAATAGTATTTCGATGGTTTCATATGAAACTATATATATATATATATATATATATATATATATATATATATATATATGTATATATGGGTCTACTTTCTATCGAAATTACAGTCCACTGAGAGGTAATTCGCCGATCCCAGTTACACAAAAATGCACTTTACCAAAACTACAATACACTGAAACTTAATTGATCAACAACAGTAAAAGCCTACGCAAATAGTGGTATGCCTTTAAATGACTCTCTCAGTTTAAACTGTGCATACAACATACCTTTGATGAACATGCAGAATGTGGTAGTTATCAGCCAGGTCAGCTTGGAGAAGTATATCAAACTGCCAAATCTCAAAGGGGAGACTCAAACTCAGCACCTTGTGTTTGTAAGACAAACACCTTAACCATTAGGCCACCCTCCCAACCCTATAATTACCCCTGCCAAGTCTCTAACCCAGGACCCTGTCAACTACAGCACAGTGCATTAACCCACTTGGCCACTCAGCTGTTACACATTTTATGAAAGGAAATGTGTGTAGACAGCTGTACACTATACATTCTGTAGTGAAGTATGGAGCATACAGTAAAACTGTTCCATTAGTGTACTGCCTAATGAGTAAAGAAATAGCTCAAATCCTATAACTTTATGCGGCACTGCTTGTTTGACATTGTCACAAGTAACAGGTTGGAATGTCAAGTGTCCTACAATTTGTGTGATTTTGAAATAGCCACACTTAAAAGTATTAGGTTGAATATAAATGAGGATATTGAAAAGGCTGCTTTTTCCATTTTGGACGTAACCTCTGGAGAAAAATACAAAGTCTTGGGTTAGGAGCACTGTATAGTTCAACCGTTTCATTTCAATTCGCCGTGAAAAAGCTAGCAGCTTTAGTGTTCTTACATGAAGTGGATGTCATTCCTACTTTCTACAAGTTATGAGATAGTTTTCCCATGGAAGGTAAAGAGCTGATAAAAAGTATTTTAGTGACTGGTATGTGCTAGGCAAACCAAGAACATTTAGTACAAGATCGATGTCGCAGATCAGGTTTCCATCTTTGTTCCCTATCTCCTTCTGGAATGTGTCAGTTCTAAATGAATTACTTTTGCCAAGAACTCAGAAAGTGGTTGAGGCTTGGCATAGAAGGTTTAAATGTTTGACTGGGAAACATGTATCGGATTTGTATGATGTGATGGCTGCAACTGTAAGGGAACAAAACCGAGTTGATGAAATTTGCCTCTGCATGTCTGCAGCTTGTCCTCAGTCTCCTAAGAAATGGGCATTTATCAGACATCAGCAGCAATTTTAAACTATATTTGATCATAAAGATGAGTACACTTGCACTGAGTATGTGTCAGCAGTCAAATCTTTTAAAGATGTGAGGCGTTCACTCTGAATAACGCGTTGGGTTTGTTAAGGAGACAGCACATCCTTACTGTAACTTATGCACTACTGCTTCACTACGGAAGTTTTTAGGGAAAATACTACAGAATTTGGTTGTTTTATGGTGTAACGTCACTCGGGATGCATACCATATTCGCATATGTGGCTTTTGGTAATATGAGCGTCTGTATGTTGTAGTTTTGGTAAAGTGCATTTTCTTGGAAATGGAATGGGCAAATTAGTGTTCGGTGAACTGTAATTTCGAAAGAAGCAGACCCATATAGATATATAAATTTAGATATATATTCTTCTCAGATATATATATATATATATATATATATATATATATATATATATATATATATATATATATATATATATATATATCAAAATCAACGGCTTACTTCTCCACAATATACCAAGAAACACAAACAAGAAGTAATGAGGAGAAAGTATATTGTATTCCACAAAATGAACGCTTTAATAGTAAATCCGCGTTTTCGTCTGTATAGACTTCATCAGATTAAACACTAATTACATTTTCTTTTAGCACTTTTATATACATTTGAATATTCACAACCAATCCTTGCTCACCATAATTAACATTTAACAAATCAGGTGTCTCATAAAATTTCTTAAACATCTCATTAATGTATTTCCCCTTAAAACCTTAAAACATTTAAGTTGATATTCATATAAATACTTTTAAAAATTTTTAAAAAACCATTTGATGTTACATATAATTTATGTTATTTATTTCATCATATGTTAGAATTAAAAACTCATAGTATTTGTTTGAAAAATAGTTCAATGAAACATAAATATAAATGTGAATGAGTGAGATTACTTTAAACACAATATAGCACCATCTGCTGGCCTTTTTAAAGAATGACAGGAAAAAATAAAATTTAAAAAAGAAAAGATGCGGCTATATTCTTGCTGCCCTTAATTTTAACAGTGGCAGTATAGAGATATACTCATTTCTGTATGTTGTAGTTTTGGTAAAGTGCATTTTCTTGGAAATGGAATGGGCAAATTAGTGTTCGGTGAACTGTAATTTCGAAAGAAGTAGACCCATATAGATATATAAATTTAGATATATATTCTTCTCAGATATATATATATATATATATATATATATATATATATATATATATATATATTTATATATATATATATATATATATAGAAGAAACTGTACTACATCTGAACTTGCACATATTTTTTTAAGCACAGTCACAGAGATATGAAGAAGGGTTCAAGCAACCTGAAGGCGGTTATCTCTGTCTGATTTTTATCATTATTTTTTAAAGTTTGTTATAGCTATTGCTTTTTATTGTTGCTATTAAATATTAAAGCATGCACCTACAGTCTGGTGGACACACGGAGTTCTATTCCTGCTTGTTCCTGCCTATAAAATATATATATATATATATATATATATATATATATATATATATATATATACACACACACACATACAAACACACACACACACACACACACACACACACACACACACACACACACACACACACACACACACACACACACAGAACAAACTCAAAAGTGATTACTATCAATTGCCATTAAAATAAAAAAAACTGCAAACGTAATCAACTGGTTACATATGTGACTACGAAAAGTAAAACAAAAAACAACTTTTTACATGGGGGCATACATAAACATACTAACTCCAGGGTCACGCAAACTCGAAAAGAAGGCAAAAACCCTTGAATTATTTAAGAGTCAATATAATGAACTTCAAAAGCTACATGATTCATCAAACTGTATCAGTGATGGAAAACACCACCATTTCACCACATGATAAAATTAGTACAGTGATAATTCATGTATATATATATATATATATATATATATATATATATATATATATATATATATACTCACCATAACTGAGCCGGCAACTTTTACTAGCATCAGCTCCGAGCTCCAAACTCCTCCCCTTACCCATAATACACCTCCACTGCCTTCCGTCCCCAGATCAAGTTTGCTGAACCTATACTGAGAACCCGACTTAAAAGATTTACTTGTGACCTGTACTGCAGCCCATAGGCTGATCAGGCACCAAGGTCCGGGGGAAGGCAGGAGGGACGGTTGAAGACAAATGAAGTACCACTACTCAGATGGAACGTTAAGGTGAGTACATAACTTCTTTATCTGAAGTAGTTTACTTCATTTGGTCTTCAACCTGTGGGACAGAGTCCCCAGCTACTAAAACTCCTGGGAGGCCCTCGTGGAAGGATATTCTGGAGCACCGTGGAACAAAAGGATGCTGTCCTTCTGGAAGTCAAATCCAATTTGTAATGAGAAATAAACATATGAGATGAGGACCATCATCCAAAGACACTCTAGACCAAAAAGCTGCAGACGTAGCCATGGACCTGGTGGAATGAGCTTTCACCTGGCCTGAAGGAGACATGCCTCTGTCCTTATAGACCTGTAGGATGCATGAAGAAATCCATCTATCTATAGTGACCTTGGAGATAGGCTTCCCCAAAAAGGGTTTATAGAAGGATACAAACAATTGATCAGATTTACAGAAACTTTTTGCCTTGTGTAAATAGAATCATAACAGTCTATGAACATCCAACATGTGGAGTTTGTATTCCATCTTGTTAGTACAATTAGGAAAAAACACAGGCAAACTGATGGTCTGATTGATATTGGCTAGTGATGCTACTTTAGGAAGAAAGGATGGATTGGTTCGAAGGGAGACCCTATCTCTGTGAAAAAAATCATGTAAGGAATTTTGATGGACAAGGCCTGTAATTCTGAAACTCTTTTTGCAGAGGTAATAGCCACCAGAAAAGCTATTTTCCAAGATAAAAAAATTCAGATCTGCAGTTGCGGCAGGCTCGAAAGGCGGAGTGACCAAAGCTGGAAGAACCATAGTAAGGTCCCGGTGGGAACAGGATCTTTGACCGGGGGGGCGTAACAAAAAGGTGCCTTTGATAAAGGCTTTACACAGTCTGGAAGAGGCTAAAGAGGCAGAATTATCGCCCACATAAAAATGAGAAATGGCAGCCAACTGAACCTTGACAGTAGAAGAACTAGCTTCGTGTTGAAAAACAGCTAGAAAATCGAGAATGGCGGAAATAGGAGCTGTGAAAGGGTCTAATCTCCTTTGAGAGGCCCAGAAAGAAAAACATTTCCACTTGCTGCGATAAACCTTCCTGGTCGAAGACTTATGAGCAGATATCAAAATAGATCTAGCTGAGGAGGACAGTCTGGGAGTCCTAGCAATCACAGGAACTGCAGCAGCCAAGCTTTGAGCTTCAGGCTGTCCAGACTCGGATGAGGCACCCCCGAAGGGTATGAAATTAAATCCTGAATGGGATTTAGGATCCAAGGTGGAGCCAGAAGGTGAGACCAAAGGAGGGGAAACCATACCTGGCAAGGCCAGAATGAGGCAATGAGGATCACTTTGCTCCCCAGTCGACGAGCTTTCTGCAGAAACCTTGGAATGAGAGGTACTGGCGGGTAAGCATACAGAAAACCGGGAGACCAAGCATGAACTAGAACGTCTCTGGGGCACTCCCCAGGCAGGGGGTTCAGAGCAAAAAACTTGCTGCACTTCTCACTGGAAGGAGATGCGAAGAGATCGCAGCAAAGTGGACCCCACTCGCTAAAGATCTGTTCTGCTACTGACAGATTCAGAGACCACTCGTAAGGCATCAAAATGGTCCGATTTAGCCTGTCCGCTAGGATGTTGGATCGTCCCGGAATGTGCATTGCGATGAGAAAGCGACCAGTGGAGATCGCCCATTCCCACACTCTCATGGCCTCACAACAAAGAGGGTAAGATCTGGTTCCTCCCTGTTTGTTGTTATACCAGAACACTGACATGTTGTCTGACTGAATAGCAATCGTCTCCAGAGGAAGAAAGGCATGAAGGGCCTGCAACACTAGAAGGACCGCCCTCATCTGTAGGACATTTACATGCAAGCTGGTCTCTATGGGGGACCACAGGCCTTGGACTGTCCTGCCCAAAAAATACCCCCCACCCAAGTTGGGAGGCATGCGTGGTCACTGTGGTTTGGGCTGGGGCTGGAGCAAAGGGTCGTCCCTCCAAAATGTCCGGAGAGCTCACCCACCATATGAGGGACGACCGACAGTCTCAACTGAGTTGAACTGGATATGTCAATGGCAGCTCCAACAGGGATCATTGTACAGTTAGAGTCCACTGTAGAATTCTCATGTGTAATCGAGCACACGGGAGAAGAGTTATGGTTACTGCCATCGAGCCTAGGGCCCTCAACACTGATTCCGCCATTGGAAAATGAGAACAGTAGATCAGGGAGACATGCATCCTCAGGTTTTGAACTCCCTCTGAGGTCAGGAATATTTTGCACTGAATAGTATCTATCCTGGCACCAATGTAGTCAATCACCTGTACAGGATCTAGGAGGGATTTGGATGTGTTGATTGTGATCCCCAAATGCAGGGCAAGAGTCAGGAAATAATCCCTGGTTCAGGAATGTAGATGCCTGGTGGGAGCAGTGAGGAGCCCATCGTCCAGGTACGGATAGACCTGAATCCCCTGAAGCCTCAGGTGAGCCGCTACCACCGCCATCACTTTGGTAAACACCCTTGGAGCTGGGGTGAGACCAAAGTGTAGGGCTCGAAATCGGTAATGATTTGGATTCCTAGCCGCAAGTGGAGGAACCTCCTGGAGCTTCTGTGCATTTTTATGTGATAGTACACATCCTGGAGGTCTAATAAGCACATCCAGTTGCTCTCTTGCAGGTACTGCATGATGGACTGTAACGTGACCATCCGGAACTTCTCTTTGGCAACTGACAGGTTCAGGGTAGAGAGGTCCAGAATGGCCATTTTCTTTGGCACCAAAAAGAACCTGGAGTAGAAGCTCGATCCGGACTGACTGGGGGGATGGTTTAGATGGCTCATTTTTCTAGCAGCCTGGAAATGTCCTGTACTGCTGCCTCCCTTTGGGTGGGTGGTACATCCGGGAGGTGTCTGGGAGATATGGGGGAACCTGCGAAGGGGACAGAATATCCTCTGGATATGATTTGAAGCACCCAGCAGTCCATTGTTATGGACTCCCATGATGCAGAATGCAAGGACAATCATCCCCCGACTGCCTCCAGAGTAGAGCAGTCGGGCAACCCATCAGGGTTGCTCCTCGGGTCTGTTCGATAAAGGTTCTCGAGACCCGAAGTTCCGCGGACCCCCCTCTGCCTCTGGGCCGGCATCCATTCTGTCCCCCTCTGCTTCTGGGGGAAGAAGAGCCCTCAGTGTCCAGGGAATACTGTGACTTCGGGAGCCACATCTTCTTTTGCCTACTCTGGTTCCGGGAAAAGGACCTTTGAGGGTTAGACCGAGGGATCTCAATGGCAGACAGTGTCTTCCTGTCCGTCTCACTCTGGACTAAAGTCTCATTGACGGTTTTACCGAAAAGTGTAGAGCCGGCATAAGGGGCATTAGCAAATGATGCCTTGAAGGGTTCGGAAAATTGACATAACCTGAGCCAGGCGTTACACCTCATGGACATGCCATCCTTGCGGAGAACAAAGCCTTGTCCTCCTGTGACATGGACTTGGGGGGAGACTCCTCCAGCTCCTTTACTAGGTCTCGTTGGAATCTGGTGACATGGGCTAAATAGTTCAGCACCCTAATCGAAAAGGTAGCTGAAGCGTACACCCGCTTCCCTAGGCGGTCCATCATCTGCGACTCTCAGTTAGGAGGGTGGACCGAGGAACTCTCCTGGGCAAGTTCCTTCTTAGTGGCTGCTTCTACAACCATGGTGTCCACGGGGGAGCCCTTATTCCAAGATGGCCTATCTATTGGGGGGCTTAGGATTTTGTCAGGTTGCTTTGGGATAGGTTCCATGGTGTCCAGTTCCTTCCATGCCCACGAGGTGACCAGATCCATCAAAGGATTCACGGAAGGAGACACCCAGGAAGTAGATCAGCCCATGCTGAAAGCCTCCAGGAACACAAACTCATCAGAGGAAGGTTTGGGGCAGACCAACCTTTCCGCTGGCGCATGATCTCCATGATGTCTCCAAAGGAGACATCCTCAGGAGGTGACCTTGGGAAACCCTCTCCATCATCTAAGTCCGTGTCTTCAGTGAGGGACTCATGGGGAGTCCAAGTAACTCTTCTTGCACATACACTTGCGAGGCACCATCTCCGGTGGGGCTCTCCGGTGGGGGCACTTGCAAGCCATTTGTTCCTCGGGGGGAACCATCTGGGGCTCTTTGAGCAAGGGCTGTCCCTCTGGTAAGACAATGGGGACCGTAGACACAGCCGAGGGGGTGTGGGAGGAGTCTGAGGGGGTGGTCAGGGGTCTAGATCCAACAGAGAGAACCCTTTCTACCACATCGAACGCCGAAGGAGAGCGAACCTCCTGGGAAACCAATAAGAAGGTCAGTCTCCCTGGGTCCAACACGAGAATTGGAGTCAGGCCCAAGGTGGACGGAGATCTGAATGAGGGAACCTGGCCCAATAAAGTTGGAGCCAATGAAAAAAAGGTTCCACTCCCTCGGATCTGACACTCAAGCTCCGGCTCCGAGAGCAGCTCTGATCCGATATGCTCAAGGCTGCTGTCCGCACTGAGGAATCAGGTACCATCTGCGCTGAACCCCGACCAAAGCCAACCTCGGATCCGAGTACTCCGAAACCGAAGGTTGTATCGGAGAAGGAGAAATGGGTTGAAAGAAAGGAAGCAAGCTCCCCCCTCCAGAGGGAGGGGGGCTGGCAAGCCCCCATCTGGATCTGTGTACGGATAAATCGCCTCATCATCTTATACAGATCCATATCTGACAAGGAGCGGGTGGACCGTGACGAGACCATGACTCCGACCTGGCGGGTAGGGGCACTGAGGCCCGAGAGGCTGGGCGTGTCTCCTCTGGCTCAGGGGAGTACCTCGGAGATCGGAGCTGAGGGGAGTCATGGATCCATGGTGTCTTACTTCGGAGAATTGAGGTCAGGGGACCTCTTCCTCTTTTCCCTCGTCTTCGACTCGCTCTCCCTCTCTCTACCTCTCTTTCTGCTCTGCTACCACCGGCTTTGGTACAGGAGGTTGAGTCCCAGCCTGGGAGGGAGGAGAAGCCAGAGGAAGACAGGAGGGAGAGGCGGCCACAACAGCTACTGTGACCGAAGCCGGAGACGAGGAAACAAAGTCGGAAGGAGGAAGAAGACCTTTGAGGGCCAACTTGGCCTTCCTGTCCTTTAGGGCACAGGGGTTGAAGCCCGCACAAATACTACAATCCACACTCAGGTGGGCCACGCCCAAGCACAAAACACACAGAGTGTGGCCATCCGCTGGTGATAACGTATGGCCACACTCTGTGCAGCACTTGAAAACAAGCTTTTCAGCCATCCTAAATACTAGAAAGATAGCCTTAGAAAAAAGACAGGCAAGTTCTTTCTAATTAACAAACACATACACACTCACTCACCACACTCGTCCACAGAAAAGCCTGAGGGGGGAGGGGAAGCTAATAGCTACACCACAACAACAAACTACACTAACTAGCTAACCTAAAAAACTCTAACACTTGATTCACCAAGTGAGGGGAGGAGAAAGGGGACCTATACTAACACTAAATGAGAGAAATTAAGAAAAACTGTTTACTCACAAAAGGTTTTAAACCCACTGACTAGTTGGAGCTCAGAAGACACTATGCTGAAGCAATTCACAGCAAAGAAGATCTAGGGATGGAAGGCAGTGGAGATGTATTATGACTAAGGGGAGGAGTTTGGAGCTCGGCGCTAATGCCAGTAAAAGTTGCTGGCTCGAATATATATGGATCTACTATATTTGGTCGAATTTTATTTGGTCGAAAATGATTTCAGGCAGCCCACTTCACTGAAACCTCATTTGACTGAAAGCACACTTGGTCGAAAATGGTATTTAGCCCCTGCCCCACTGCAGTGCGACCCTGGAGTGAGAATATAAAGTTGGGGGTGTGGGGGGGGCAAAGACCCCCACATTGGAGTGTAGGGGGCATAGCCCTCCACGTAATTGCAGTTTATACACTATTATATACATGTTCATCCATTAAAAATACATTAAAACATATAACATAAGTAAAAATGTTTTGAAAATTGTGGGGGGCTATGCCCCCCACCCCCAACTTTATATTCTCACTCCAGGGTCGCACTGCAGTGGGGCAGGGGCTAAATACCATTTTCGACCAAATGTAATTCGACTAAAAGCAGTAGACCCATATATATATATATATATATATATATATATATATATATATATATATATAGGGTACTTCTGTGTGGAGTCTACATGTTCTCCCTGCATTCGTGTGGGTTTCCAGCTGGCTCCTCACATGTTATAAAGACCTCCATCTGGATCTTTTCTCCCCGGGCCTCTGCTGAAAATGGCTTTGTACCAAGTCTGACTTTCCCAGTAAATAAATGTTAAATAAACAAATATTTGTGTGTGTGTGTGTTTGTGTGTGTGTGTGTGTGTGTGTGTGTGTGTGTGTGTGTGTGTGTGTGTGTGTGTGTGTGTGTGTGTGTGTGTGTGTGTGTGGATCTACTGTCTTTTATCGAATTTACGTTTCAACGAAACGTAAATCTGCGAATGCATTTACACGAATGTGCGTTTCAACGAAAACACACTTTCATGTAAATCCATGAAAAAACAAACAAAAAAAAAACTTAAAACACTTGCTTGCCCCCCTGCATCCCCCATGTGGGGGGCTGTGCCCCCCACACCCCCTATTTTAATATTCTCACTTCGAGATCGCACTATAGTGGGGAAAAGGGAATGTTCCTTCATTCCCACTGTACTACAATCTCAACAACAGTCCGCTTAGTTGTACATCGACACTAAACATTGATGTACAACTAAGTTAACATGCAAACTGCATATTTTTCTTTATTTAACTAATTTATTTTTTTGTTTTACCTACTTACTGATGCGAAAGTGCATTGTCGATAAAATGCACTTTTGCGTAAATCCACTCACGAATTTCACGCTTCGGTGAAACCAAAATTCGCCAAAATCAAGCAGATCCATATATGTACATGTATGTGTGTGTGTGTGTGTGTGTGTGTGTGTGTGTGTGTGTGTGTGTGTGTGTGTATATATATATATATATATATATATATATATATATACATGACATGTATATGTAAATGTACACACACACACACACATATATATATATATATATATATATGTATATGTATATATATATATATATATATATATATATATATATATAGATAGATATATATATATATATATATATATATATATATATATATATGTGTGTGTGTGTGTGTGTGTGTATCTGTATATAAAGTACCCTGTCTATAGCTAGAAAGGTGAATAATCCAGCTTATGGGTTTAAATCCCACGATACTTGAACTCTCAGGCAGCATCATGACAAGAGACCCTTAAGGACAAAAGTTTCAATGGATGCTCTAGTCCTGGAAATGAAATACACTTTGTAGTGTTTAATGAAAGTGTGCATGAATGACCAAGTAGCAGCTGCACAAATTTCATTTACTGATGAACACTTGAAGAGAGCTTCCATAGTGGCATATGTCTTGAGTTTGTCTGGCAGCAGCTCGTTATTCAAAGTGTAAACATAAATATTGCAGTCTAAAAGCTATCCAGAAACGGTAACTTTGGGAACCTTCTGACCTAGTTAGAGGTTGCGAAATGAGAAAGCTGAAAATCCTTCCTGAATGATCTACCCTATGAAAGTAAAATTGTAACTGCCAACACATGACCAGGGTATGAAGTTCTCTCCCTTGTTAGACATGGGCAAGTGCTTGGGTTGTGCCATTGCCACCTCAGAAGCCATTTTGTGAAGGAACGCAAATTGTTATGGAGAGGCACTCTGTCTATATGAAAAACGAAATGGGCACTGAAAAAAAAGCTTGACGCTTAGACACTCTTCTTGCAGAGGTTATGGCTAACATGAACAAAGTTTTCCATGATAGAAATTTTAGCATAGCTTCAGAAGCCTGTTCAAATGGAGGCTTTGCCAATGTCTCCAGAAAAGAAGTTATGTACTCATCATAACATTCCATCTGTGTTGTCCATTTTCATTCTTCCTCAACAGTTGGGTTCGTATCTGACCCATGGATCCAACTCAGCTGCTTTTTATGCCACGTGGCTACTATAACTCTTGAATTCTTCCCTTATCCATAATGCTCTGTTCCCTAATATACCTCATATTTTGATAGCTGGCTTATAATTTCAAATGAAAAATTAGCACACTGGTAAGAGAAGCCAATATCTGGAGCTCAACCAAGTAACACTGGTCCCTTATAACCTTCTTGATCTTCCAGAAGTTATTAGCTGAAAGGTACGGGGTTGACAGGAGAGAAACTCATGAATTTTATGTATCGGTGCCCAAAAGGGTTCGATGTCTTTTTGCTGTGCCCAAAAACAAATCTTCCCCATTTACTTCTATAAATCTTCCTAGTACAGGTTTATAGGAAGACAAAAATATATGATGGACAGGGGAAGACAACTTGGGTTGTCTGGCTATCAATGGAAGTGGAGAAACCATGTGGTCAGCTTTACTTCTGAGATGTCTGGGTGACTCAAGTCTATCAGGTGAGACAAAAGGTCTGGAATTGGATTCAGAATCTATGTGGTGTAAAATAGATGAGGACAAAGAAAGGGAAACCAAATCTGCTGAGGTCAATAAGAGGCAAAGAGGATGACTTTGATCTTCAATCTGGATACTTTCTGTATAAATTTGAGGATTAAGCGAGTTGGTGGATACACACAGAGGAGATCGGGGGGTCATTTGTGAAAGACCGCATCTTTCAGTGATTCCCTCAGTGGGGGGATTAGGGCAAAGAACTTGCTGCACTTGTTGTTGAGGGGAGATGCAAAGAGGTCACAATAAGGTTGGCCCCATTGGCGGAATATCTTTTCTGCAACTTTCATGTTGACAGACCACTCGTGAGGAAACAAAATGGACCTGCTCAACTTGCCTGTTGTCATGTTGGATCTCTCCAGAATGTGTGTTGCGATCAGAAATCAACTGGATGAGATCATTCACTACCACATTGTCAAGAGTTTCTCAAAACAAGGAGAAAGATCTGGTCCCTCCTTGTTTATTGATGTACCATACCACTGACATATTCTCCATCTAAATCACAATAGTCCCAGAAGGGAGAGAGTCTTGAAAGGCCTGCAAAACTAGGAGTACTGCTCTCATTTTCAGAACACTGATATGCATGTTGGCCTCTTCAGGGGACCAGGTGCCTTGGACTGTCTTTCCCAAGAAGTGCCCCCAACCCTATATGGGAAGTATCCATGGTCACTACAGCTTTGGACTAGAGATGAATGAAAGGATGACCGTGTAATACCTGATCTGTGTAAATCCACCACAAGAGGTACTTTTTGCATGCCTGAGTTATTCTGACCTGGGTGGACATAGGTTGGTGTAGAATAGACCACTGAATTGCCAGGGTCCATTGAAGAATTCTCATATGATATCCTGCTAACAGAACCAGAACTATTGCAGTGGACACTGACCCCAAGGCTTGTAGAATCAATCAAACTGATAGAATTCTGAATTTTCTTTTTGACTTGAAATCAAATAGTGTATACTCTTGGTAGGGGAAGGGAGGCTTTTGCTGATACTTTATTACACAAGGACCTTATAAACTCTAATGTCTGAGTTGGTTTTAGCTGAGATTTGCTATGATTGATGGATAATTCCTAAATGAGTGCAAATCTGGAGTACATAGTCTTGTCCTTTTATCAGAAGATGCCTGATCAGAGCAGTTATGAGCCAGTCATCCAAATACAGAAACACCTGGAATCACTGCAGTTTCAAGTGAGCTGCTACTACAGCCATGCATTTGGTGAACACTGTGGGGGCTGTGGTGAGGCCAAAGGGCAGTGATCTGAACTGGCAATGACTGGCTCCCAGTCAGAAGCGTAAATACTTTCTGGATTGCCTGTTCATTTTCACATGATAGTATGTATTCCTGAAGATCTGTTGAGAACATCCAGTTATCCTTGTGCAGGAAAGGCAAAATGGACCGAGCTGTGACCATCAGGAACTTTGTATACTGAATCGATTAGTTCAGATTGCTGAGATCCAAAATTGGTCTCCAGTCCCCTGTTTTCTGTGGCACTAAAAAGAATCTTGATTAAGGCCTGGATTCTATCGGATCTGGAAGGACCTCTTGGATGACTCTTTTTTTTTTCTAGCAACATTTTTATTACTAGAGCTGCTGCTTTCCATGGGTGGAACATCGAGAATTTTGTTTAATGTTGATGGAGGAGGTAGGGAAAAGGGAATTATGTAACCTCTGGAAATAATCCTGTCTATCCATGTATCTTTTGTAATGTCTAGCCAGGCTCTCTGATGCAGGGATAGATGACCCCCAACTGCCTCCAGAGGTGGACAATTGGGCCTCCTTTCTGGAGGGCTGATAAAGTCTGTCAGAAAAGTAATCTCTGGACCCCTGGTTCTGCGGGACTCTTCTGCCTCACGGGTGGCATCTTCCTTTTGAGTCCCTCTCCTCTGCCCCTGGGGGAACTATCTCCATGTAGATCTTGGAAAGGATCCTGGGACTTTCTGAACCATGCTTTTTGACCACCTCATGGATTCCCAGAGAAGGCTGTTTGAGGGGTCGAAAAAAGTACACCCACTGCAGAAAGAGTCTTAAAATTTTGCTCACACCTGCAGAGTGTGTCCTTTACCGTAGGGCCAAAAAATGAACTTCCTTCAAAGGCTGCATTGATAAACGAGGACTTGAAGGGCTCCGCAAAACCACACAAGCGCATCCAGGCATGCCTTCTAATGGAAATGCCTGAACCCGACACCCACTGAGGCACCTTCAGCTGCATGTGAAGTGAGCCTCATGGACGAATTTATTATCGATTGTAGAGTAGCCAACTGTGAGGCAATAGAGCTCTGTGCCTTGGAAGTACTGGTCCCGGACAGGGATCTGGAGAGTTCTTTAATCAAATCCCTCTACAATCTAGTGATATGTGACAAATAATTCCGCGACCTGAGTGCAAAGGATGCTGAAGCATATACATG
Organism: Protopterus annectens; assembly: GCF_019279795.1. Classification (NCBI taxonomy): domain Eukaryota; kingdom Metazoa; phylum Chordata; order Ceratodontiformes; family Protopteridae; genus Protopterus; species Protopterus annectens. Next base: position 1,123,568,276 of record NC_056747.1, on the reverse strand, counting down.
CCTCCCATATCTGTCCAACACCCTGGACTCCCTGTTAGGTGGATGGACAGGTGAACTGTGTTCCGCAAATTCTTTCTTTGTGTCTGCCATTATGACCATGGCATCTACTGGTACTGCCTTGCTCCAAAACTATCTTCTTTTCGGTGGTGGCAGGATCCTGTCTGGTCTCTTGGGGATTAGCTCAACAGTGTTTGTTGGGTTCCTTCCATGCCCACCCAGGAGGCAGATTGGCCAGACTCAAAGGCTTCCAGGAATACCGATTCCTCTTAGAAAAGGTTATCAGTAGATCAACAACTCCTCTGTTTGAGGATTTGTTGAATGTCTCCAAAGGAGATGTCATCAGGTGGTGATGTTGGTGACCCCCCATCAAAATTGGCACCTTCAGTGACTGACTCTTAAGGAGAATCTAAGTGCCTCCTCTTACACATTCTCTTCCTAGGAACTTATTCGGTAGGATGTTACGGAGAAGTATTGGATGAAATAAGAATACTCTGCTAGGTAGCCTGGTGTTTTTGGTTTGGTTGTCCCTGTGGAATAGAATGATGAGGCTCAAGGCACAGAGACATATGGGATTCAGAAGGGAGATCATAGGAGGGTGGAACCATCCATCCTTCAGAAGCAGAGAACACTCTTTCTACCACCTCAAAGGCAGAGTGCTCTGGTGAGAAGGAGACTGATGGAGCTGAGAAGACATGCTTCCAGACCATCAGCTCCTTCTAACCTGAAGGCAGTCCATTGAATGCAAAAGTCAGGACTGAACAGTCCAATGCTGAGGCTCTGGGAGGTAGAGATGGCTCTGACAACTTCAGAGTTGACTCTAACACCTCGGACCCAAAAATGTTGCTTCGGCTCCAAGAGTCATCTGGCTCCGACATGTTTGCAGCAGGTGCACTCTAAGAATGTATTGGAGCTGAAGATATCATAACCTTCAGATTCGACACAGGTGGTCCCAAAAGACTTGGATCTGAGAACTCTGAAACCATGGGTCGGATCAGTAAAGGAGCAGAGATGGGTGGTATAGTAATCATAAATGTCTCCTGAACCTAAGGGGTAGGAGCTGGGAGAATTCCCATCTGATCTGTGCCAACAGAAACTTCCTCATCATCCTATCCACATCAGCTTCTGTCAGGCTCCTGGAAGAATGAGAGGATGAGGCTACTGACAGGGACCTGGAATGTCAACATCTCTCCAAAAAAGGGGATGGCACTCTGGAAGGTACAGGATCCAAAGCTAATGCATACCTTACTTGGGGTAAGTCTTTCGGATCTGATGTTATTGGATCCGAGGAAACAGATCGGACATCTGATGCCGACTGATTCAAAGATTTAGTTTTCGGATCTGACTTTTTTGATACTTTATAAGTGGGCTCCACTGTCAGATCCGAGGATGGAGTAGAATATCCAGACGGATCCAACAGCCTTTTTCCTGTGCCCTTTCATAGGTTCATAGGTGTGTACTAGTCTAATGGCCCTGGAGCCTTTACAAGCCTAGCCCATAGGATTACTCTGGCATTGTGCCACCCAACCTTAGTTTCCAGTGCCTCTGTCGAGTAGAGTCACTGGAGTGATCCTGGGGTGAATTTTCTATTTCCCATCCACTCATCAAGATTTCTCTTGAAGACGGCCAGTGAGGTGCTCTGTTTGACATGTATGGGAAGTCTGTTCCATAGCATGGACAGTCTCTGGGTTATAAATCTGTCCCTCCAGCACTTTCTGTTGATTGTGGTAATGAGGGTGAGGTCTCTGGAGTGTGTGGTGTGGAAGGACTGGGATTTCTTTAGATGTAGCATTTCTAAAAGAGCTGGGTTAGACATGGGTTTGTAAGTCAAGCAGAGATCGCTTCTAAGTAGGCGACATGAGACAGAGAATAGTTGGATTGTTTTGAGTCTGTCCATATTGGACAAGTGTTTAAGGTCTATTATCCTCTTTGTGAGGTACTTTTGCGGCCTCTCCAGTTGTTGCAGGTGTCTACTGAGGTGCATGCCACATGGGGCATTGTACTCGATGATTGGTCTAATGAGGGAAGAGAAGAAGGGAGACAATGACCTCTTTCTTCCTGGATGCTTATCATTATCATTATCATGGATGTCATGCTTAGGGGGTTGAGCCCTGGATAGTGACTCTGAGAAAGTCAAAGAAAGTAGACCTTTCAGAATTAACTTATTCTTGCAATCTACAATAGCCCGAGGGTTAAATAACTTGCAGATGTCACAGTCAATTTTTAAATGCTCAAGGCCTTCACAATAAACGCACAAATCTTGTGCATCAGATAAAGGAAGTTTCTGCCTACACTATTTACATTTTTTAAAGTCTGAAAGGTTTTCTATCTATATATAGAAAACGAAGAAAACAAAATATATACATATTTTTTTATAAGGAGAAACTACCAACAATGGTATAAGAAAGAAGGGGAGAGAGAAATACCAGGAGTGGTATTTAGAAATACACTAAATTAGTGTAGGAGGGAAGATGTAAGTACATATAATGCATACAAAAAGAAGCAATTAAATAATTCACTTAGCTGACTACATTGACCAATGCTTCAGAGCAAACTGTGACCATGTCCGTACACGAAGGCAGCAAATGAGATGTGAGGTATGTTAGGGGATACAGCATTATGGGCAAGGGAGGAGCTCGAGAGTTGCAGTAGCCAACAGCTGTAAAAAGTGGCCAAGTTGGACCTGAGGGTTGGATCTGAACCCAAACGTTGAGGAATGAATGAAAACTGGCAACATCAAATGTAAAATTTAAGCCCCAAGCAGGAGATGGCTACCTGATCAGTGGTCTAAGAAGAAAAATTCCTTTTAGAAAGGTATGCAAAGCTAATGTAAGGCCAGTGATTTATCTTGCTGTCCCAGGACAAAATTAAGAGCTAACAGTTAACTGCACCTTAATGGTAGAGAAGCTAGAACCTGAGTCAAATAACCACTAGGAACTGGAGAATCTCTGGAATAGGAGCTATAAATGGGGCCAATGCTTGGTGATGAAGCCCACATAAAAAGAAGTTATGTCCTTACCATAACGTTCCATGTGGAGTGTTCATCTCGCCTTTGTTCTTACAAATGGGTATCGAGCCGATCCTCGGCTCTGAGTCAGCCGCTTAGCAAAGCTCTGCATCTAGGAGAAGCTCGAGACCAACCTACCTCCCACAATTCCCTCTGCCTCTACCTCAGATCTAGTTTGCAAAACAAGACCAGATCCAGCAATAACAAAGGTAATCAAGCATAAAAGGGATACATAAGTATACATAAGGAGCAGTAACTAGCTCAAGCCAGTAGGAACAACAGAGAGACCACTAGTGGGAGACAAACAGACCAGACTTCTAAATCCGTACGTTCTTCCAGACCTGAGGGTGGGAGGGTGGGGATGTAAGAACAAAGGTGAGATGAACACTCCACATGGAACGTTATGGTAAGGACATAACTTCTTTATGTGAGAGTGTTCAATCTCGCCGTTTGTTCTTACAAATGGGTAGCGTCCCTAGCTCCGTTACCCTGAGTGACTCACGGAAGAACGTTCCTGAGCACAGTGGAACCAAAAGATGCTCTATCCCTGGAAGTCCTATCAACTTTATAATGAGTGATGAATGTATGCGGTTTAGACCAAGTGCCGGCTACACAAATAGTGTCCAATGGCAGACGAGCCGCATGAGCCAGAGATGTGGAAACTGACCTAGTAGAATGTCCCTTTGGTTTGTTGGGCAAATTCTGGTTTGAAGCAGAATACACGAAGGTTATACAATCAGTTAGCCATTTAGAAAGTGTGCGCTTCGTCACTGCCATGCCCTTTTTGTTGTCCGCAAAGGCTATAAAGAGTTGGTCCGCTTTCCTATGGTCCTTAGTTCTATGCAGGTAGAATCTGAGTTGTCTATGAACATCCAATTTGTGTAACATATATTCCAGCTTGTTGGAGTGGTTCTTGAAAAATGTAGGAAGCTCAATGGACTGATTAATGTTGGCAACCGAACAAACCTTAGGGAGAAAGGAAGGGTTGGTGCGTAATGATACCCTGTCAGGGTGAAAAATTAAATATGGCTGCTTGATGGAAAGTGCCTGAAGTTCTGATACTCGTCTGGCTGAAGTGATAGCTACTAGGAAAAGAGTCTTCCAGAACTTTAAGGAACAGGAAGAAGCTGGTTCAAAGGGTGGTAAAATTAACTGGGATAAGAGTAAATTTAGATTCCAAGGAGCTGTAGGTAACCTAATTGTTGGTCTGAGATGAAAGGACCCTTTAATGAAGGATTTACAAAGCCTATGAGCCATAACGGGAGCCCCGTTTTCTCCTATGTGAAAGTTGGAAATAGCGGCCAACTGAACTTTTAAAGTGTCAGTAGAGGCTCCTTGGTGAAACAGAATGGACAGGAATTCCAAAATCTTGTTTAGGGGGCTACTAAAGGATCCAAATGCTGTGTAATCGCCCAGTGGACGAAACGTTTCCACTTACTGGTATAGATTTTAGTAGTGGAAGCCTTATGGGAGGCGACCAGAATGTTCTGGACCACCGGAGAGAGAAGGTCAGACCTGGCTAAGTAGGGAAGCGGAGCAGCCAGGCTGCTAACTTGAGGGATAGGAGCGACGGGTGAGGAGCTCCTGACGAATGAGTCAGCAGATCTGGCACTGGGTCCAGAATCCAGGGCTCCTGCATTTGGTGGGCTTGAAGAAAGGGGAACCAGCTCTGTCGAGGCCAGAATGGGGCAATGAGAATTATAGTCCTCTCCTGGTCCTTGGCTTTCTGAAGAAATTTTGGGATCAGTGGTATAGGAGGGAAAGCGTACAGGAGACCCGGGGGCCAATCGTGAATCACAGCGTCCCTGGGGACATCCCCTGGAGGGGGTAAAAGGGCAAAGTAGCTTCTGCATTTGGTGTTCACTGGAGACGCAAACAGATCACAGCAAGGCTGGCCCCATTTGCGGAAAATCCTTTCCGCCACTTTCTGATTGAGGTACCACTCGTGAGGTAACAGGATGGCTCTGCTCAACCTGTCCGCTATGACGTTGGATAACCCCGGGAAGTGCGTTGCTATTAGAAAGCGACCCGTGGACTCTGCCCATTGCCAAATTCTCATGGCCTCTCTGCACAACTGGTAAGACCTGGTTCCTCCCTGTTTGCTTATGTACCAGACTACGGACATGTTGTCCGTCTGTACTGCAATAGTCCCTAGAGGTAGAAGGGGGGAGAAGTGTTGCAACGCTAGAAACACTGCCCTCATCTCTAGAACATTTATGTGCAGGTTGTACTCTAAGCTGGACCATTCGCCTTGGACTGTCTTTCCCTGAAAGATGCCCCCCCACCCTATCAGGGAAGCATCCGTGGTCACCGTGGCCGTTGGGTTGGGTAACACAAACTGTCGGCCGCTGATGAGGTTGTGATCCTGTAACCACCAAGACAGGTGTGCTTTGCAGGAATCTGTTATGTGAATCTCGTGTGTCAGCGGTAACTGCTGGAACGACCACTGTGTGAATAGCAGCCATTGGAGAATTCTCATGTGTAACCTCCCCATGGGAACTGCAATGAGGGAAGCTGACATGTGCCCTAACACTTTTAGGACTAGTTTGGCTGGGGACTTCTTGGATAATAGTAGGAGAGATACGTGTTGTTGTAGGGAAGCTATTCTTGCGGAGGGTAGTTTTACTAGCAAAGAACGGGTATCTAGATCTGCGCCTATAAATGAAATATGCTGTGAGGGCTGTAACGCAGATTTTTCGAAATTTATCGAAATCCCTAACAGAGCACAAAGGCTGATTGTGTAATCCCTGGCCTGCATCAGTTGACACTCAGTGGTGGCGGTAAGGAGCCAGTCGTCTAGATATGGAAACACCCGGAATCCTAGGCGTCTCAAGTGAGACGCTACCACTGCCATGCATTTGGTGAAAACCCTGGGGGCTGAGGTTAGACCAAAGGGCAGGGCCCGAAACTGAAAGTGACTGGCTCCCAGCCGGAAGCGCAGGTGATCTCTGGACACTGGCCATCTTGATGTGGTAGTAGGCGTCCCTGAGATCTATTGAGCACATCCAGTCGTCCTTCTGTAAAAACGGAAGGATCGATTGAAGCGTGACCATCCGGAACTTTTCTTTCTTCACAAATGTATTGAGATTGCTTAGGTCCAGAATTGGTCTCCAGTCCCCTGTCTTTTTTGGAACTAAAAAGAACCTTGAGTAAGTTCCGGATCCTCTTTGGTCCGCCCGGACTGGTCGGATAACTCTTTTTTCTAGCAGCTTTGAGATTTCTATCGCTGCTGGTTTTCGCAGATGGGGTGGTACATCTGCGAACCGTCTTTGTGGTAACGGGGGAAATACAAAGGGGATTTTGTAACCTCTGGTGATAATGCTTTTTACCCAATTGTCTGAAGTAAGACTTTGCCAGGCCTGAGGGTATAAAGCTAAGCGACCCCTGACTGCCTCCAGAGCAGGACAGTCGGGCCTCCTCTCAGGAGTGCTGGAAAGGCTTCCCAGGGATAGTATCCCTGTCACCTTGGTTCTGCGGACCCCCTCTGCCGCCAGAGCGGCGTCTTCCATTTCTGCCCCCTCCTCTGCCTCTGGGGGGGGCATCACCCTGTGTGCCTGGGAAAGAACCCTGGGGTTTACGAAACCACATCTTTCCACCTCGTTGCCCTTTGGGGTACGGTCTGGATGGGGTGGAAAAATGGGCTCCGACAGCAGACAGAGTCTTTCCTTCCTGCTCACACCGGGTTAGGGTTTCCTTTACTTTGGGGCCAAAAAGAGTGGCACCATCAAAGGGGGCGTTAGTAAAGGAAGACTTGAAGGCTTCCGCAAAGGAGCACAGCTGCATCCAGGATTGTCTACGAAGAGCAATCGCTGAAGCTGCAGCCCTACTCGACCCTTCGGTCGCATACGAGATGAGCCTCATGGACGAGTTCACTATGGATGTAAGGGTGTTGAGCTGTGCTGTAACTTTGTCCGAGACAGCAGCATCTGTATTACCCTGGAGGGTATCCCCCAACTCCTTGACTAGATCCCTCTGTAATCGTGTGAAGTGTGTCAAGTAGTTCAGCGATCACATGGAAAAAGTCACTGAACTGAAAATGCGCTTCCCATATCGGTCCATGGTCCTAGAGTCTCTGTTAGGGGGATGGACAGACGAGGAAGATTCGGACATCTCCTTTTTAGTGGCTGCGGCCACCACCATAGCGTCCACTGGAATTCCCTTAGTAAGGTATGACTTGTCCTGAGGGGCAGTTATGTATTTGTTAGGTTTCCTGGGAACTGGCTCCACTGTGTCAGGTGCCTCCCACGCCCTTTGAGCAATTAACTCCATTAACTCGTTGAAGGGCGGAGTGACCCAGGAGGAGGAAGGGCGAGCACCAAATGCCTTCAGCAGAACCGACTCATCCTCAGAAGGGGGTAGGGCCTGCCAATCACCTCTCTGCTTCAGCAGCAAAGGAGACATCCTCTGAGGGTGATTTTGGGGACCCTTCTGACTCATCTAAGTCAGTATCCGATGTTAAAGATTCTTGTGGAGAATCTAAGTGCCTCCTCTTGCACAACTTTTTCCTTGGAACGTCATCGGGAGGGGCTTCCGGCGAGGCCTCCGAGGAAGAAGGGGCTCCCTCTGGGAGTGGCTGAGACACTGGTGCTCTACGCTTATGGATAGTCGTGGGTGCAGAAGTAGACAACGGACCTTTATGGGAGAGAGAAGTTGCTTCCGTTAACGTGGTTGTCTGAGAAGACAATACCTTCCTCATGAGGTCAAAGGCCCCCGGACCCCGAGTCGAGGAGTCCTCCGGTTCCGAAGAACGCGGAAGTGTCTCCGACGCGGAGGCCAAGGGCATCAACCCTGAGGACGCAGATGAAGTGATCCGTGCCGAGGCACTGAGGGGGAGAGTCGGCACCGAAAGATCGGTTCGACTCTCGGTCCCGGAGCTAAGGAGAGATCGTCGGTTCCGCGAGTCCGCTAACGGTTCCGATGGAGTCGAGGTCAACGGTGCCGACCGAGGAAGGGACGGTTCCGGCACCAAGGGCTCCACTATCATCAGATCAACATCTCCTGGCTCCGAAAGCTGTGTAGGCCTCGGAGGAGGACCAGATGGAGATAAGGGAAGGCCTTTGAGTCTCGACACCAATTGGGAGGAGACTGAAATGAGCTTGGACAGGGCCGTGTTCTCCATTAACTTCTGCACCACACGATCTACGTCGGTGTCGGAGAGGGGCCTGGAAGAACGGGTCGAAGGAACTGAGGACGGTACCGACCTCAATATAGTAGGAGGTGGAAGCTCCGACACCAGTTCCAAGACTCGAGGCTCGGTCACAGTAAGAAGCTCGACACTCGGCCCCGAAGCCTGTGGAACCGGTGAACGAACTTTAAGCGAAGAACTCGGAGCCGATGACGTAGGCTCCGATGTCTTCAACCCCTTCGAGGACTTAGAAGCCTGGTCCGACTTGTCAAGCGCTTCTTGGAAGGCAGGCTTCAAAAGACCCCTATCAATAAGCTTCCTGCGTCTATCTGTCATGACCCTTCCACTAAAAGAATGACAGATAGAACAGTCTTCTTGTAGATGGAGAGGGCCAAGACAGTAGATACAGGAGCTATGGTTGTCAGTGATAGACATCTTTTGCCCACACTGACACCTCTTGAAACCAGACTTGGCTTTTTCAGACATATCCTGTAGAACAAGACCTGCACAAAAAACTGAAACAAAACTTCTGTCAAGAAAAGTGGTTAAAGGTACACAAACACAGCAGTAATAATGCAGGTATCCAATCCTATATCAAGTAACAAAGGTGGGGTAGGCCCCAAGGAAACTATATGAATATATAAAGTTATATATATATCAGAGTACCAAAAAAAAGATGATCTACACACACACACACACACACACACACACACACACACACACACACACACACACACACACACACACACACACACACACTAATTTTAGAAGTTTACAAAAATTCAGAAGAAATTCACAAGAAAAATCAGAAGAAAATAGTTTATCTTCCCAAAAGTTGGTCAGAGCTCAAAAACTCGATGCGATCGGTTGCAGCGGCAAACTAGATCTGAGATAGAGGCAGAGGGAATTGTGGGAGGTAGGTTGGTCTCGAGCTTCTCCTAGATGCAGAGCTTTGCTAAGCGGCCGACTCAGAGCCGAGGATCGGCTCCGACACCCATTTGTAAGAACAAACGGCGAGATTGAACACTCTCACATCAAAACATTTCCATTTTCCTCAATAGAGTGTATGAGTTGATTCTTTCTGGGAAACAGTCAGAAGCCTAAACACATCAGAAGAAAGGGCTGCATCATTGACCATCTGCAAAACTGGAGAAATCAAGTGGTTAGTTTGATAGTGAGGATTTCCGGATAAGGCTTCCCACAGTGGTTTGAAAGCAGATCCAACAGGGAATGCAATATCCAAGGAGACTCCCCGAGTTGAGGTCTGAAATGGGGGAATAAGATTTGCCTGAGCCAGAAAGGGGCAATGAGAATGACAGACACCTTGCACGTAATTGCTTTATGTAGATACCGTGGAGTCAGGGGTAAAGGTGGGAAAACATAGAGGACAGGGCGGCCACTACTCAACGACTAAAATCAAGACAAAAAAGTAACTGTGAATGTAAACCAATTGAGATCACGACAAAATACTTGCTTGGTTCTGTCTGGGGATCCAAAGAGCTTACAGCAACTGTAGTCCCAGTAGCTGAATATCTGTTTCAGCACTGCTAAATTGAGAGACTCTTAATTAAGCATCAGAATTTAGCTGCTGAACCTGTCCACAAAGTAAATGACAGCCTCCAAAAAGTGTGTTGCTATAAGAAAGCACCCATTGCCAAACCCATATGGCTTCCTAGTACAATGAGTACAATCTGGTTCCTCATCTGTTGATATACCAAACTACTGTCAAGTCCATTTGTATAGAGATCATCTTCACAGGAAGGTAGTTCTGAGTGTCACATCTCTAGTATACTGAGGTGAAGATTAGCCTCAATGAGTATGCATAAACCTTGAACCATCATCCCCTTGTAATTGCTCCTATCCCAGTGAAAAGGCATCTGTGGTTACTAGTGTTTCTGGTGGCTTAATGACAACCTGTCAGCTGCAATGAATAAAAGGGGATTCCAGCCACCACTGTAAATGTTGTCTTCAGATGTCGGTTAACAAGATCGGAATTGAGAGAGGATGTAAGAGCTGAGACCACTGCGAACGCAGAAGCCATCGTACAATTCTTATATGGTAGTGTGCAAAATGTGCTATTATTACTGATGATGCCATTAGTCCAAGGGCCCTTAGGACTATAGCAGTTGTTGGGGATGTAGTCTGTAGAAGATTTTGGACAGCATCTTCAACATTTGGATCCTGTCAGATGAGAGAGAAACTACTGAACTTGGTCATATCTAGGTGGAATCCACTGAAAGAAGGAATGACTTCTTATAGTTTGTGGAGATTCCCAAGAACAGACACAGCCAGAGCAAATAGTTTCTGACTTTGATCACAGGCACCACTGTGGGAGCAGCCAAGAGCCAGCTGTCCAAATATGTGACATTTCAAAGAAAGAATGGTTCTGCCACCAATCCTGCTAAAAACTTGAAGCTTGAAAACTTTCAATAAAAATAAAACAATGATAAAATAAAACACACTGGCTCATAAACCGGATAAGCGCTTTCAGTGTAATACCTTTTTCAAATCCTAAATATTAGCTAGTCAAACTTCCTGTTAAATACCATCATTCTCTGGTATTCACTCACTCAAAGATACTTAGTAGCCATAGCAACGTATACACCATTTCAATTAGGTTATTTAGAGTGGTGAAGAGGTTTTCCTTTTAGTGCATGTTTTAAAGGAACAAATGCATTCAGACCTGGTGGCTGATCTGAACACAAGTTCATTATCCACTTCATTTCTTCAATTTCTGTTTGATTTACTAAATCACCACCTCTTAATGTTTCATGGAGCCTAGTTAGTGTCACTGACTTAAAAGAATGGCTACCATTTGCACTAATGTGCATATAAAGCACATTGCTAGTAATTTTATTTCTTATGTCGGATAAATGTTTTAGAATATGTTCTTTAAACATTTGGTTTGTTTTTCCTATGTTGTATGCCTTGCAGTGACAGCAGGTTGCCACATATATGATGTTCTTACTCCGACAATTTCCAAATCCTTCAAATTTATAGTTCTTCTTAGTTAAGGGATGTATAAAGATATTTGAGTTGTTAATGTAAGAACAACATGCCTTGCAACTTCCACATCTGAACATACCAACTCTCCTAATCATTTGAAAGCTCCTATTTTCAGAGATGGCTTCAGTTTCTGTGTATAACATAGCAGTCTTTTTAAATTTTTCCTGTTCTTAAAAGAAAAACTGGGGTAATCTCCAACAATTTCTCTAATTTTATTATCAGATGTTAACACTGACCAAAATTTCTTAATGATGTTACGAATAGCAAAATTGTCAGTATTATATGTTAGCTGACATCTCAAGTTAGACTTTCGCTCTTTTTGTTTGACCTTAATTATTCCTCCTTGGTCCGAAAAATAAGGTCTTACTGGCTGAGATCATCGTTCCAAAGTAGTTGCTTCATTAGTTTGTATTCCTTTGATTGTATATCCCCTCTTGGTAAAGTCATTAATTAGTTTAGTTTGCTCTTCCATATAGTCTTTGTCCCTCGTACAAAGTTTAGATACTCGAGTTAATTGGTTGGTCACTATATTATCAAGGACATGTCTGGGATGCACACTGGTATTGTGTAACAGATGATTACGCCATACAGGTTTTCTGAACATTCTAGTATTGATACATCCTGCATCATCTAGCATCAACTTAACATCCAGAAATTCTATCTCCATATTAGAGGAGGTAATTTTGAATTTCAAAAATGAAGTTGTGTTGGTCAAAAAACATACAAATTGCTCCAAAGAAGTTGTCACCTTCCCACAGAAGAAAAATATCACCCACGAATCGATTGTAGAAAGTTATATTATTGTTCCATTTGTTATTAACATCCACTTTCCATAACTCTTCCCATTTTGCCAGGACCAAATCAGCATAGCTATTTGTGTATGGGGTTCCCATCGCTACTCCGGATTTCTGCAGATAACAGACACTACCATAAAGAAATACATTATTATATAAAACCAATTCTAGGAGACTGCATGTTTGGTGGATATCAATAGTTGTCTCATGTTTCACACCAAAGTCTCTGATGGCTTCATTCCCCCATTCATTAGGTATGGAAGTGAATAAACTGTTCACATCCAAGGTTGCTAATAGTAAATCCTTAGAGATGTTCATCTGTTGTATTTTCTTATAGAGTCTATTCAAGAAATCAGCCAAGTCCTTAATCTCTGCATATGCATCGGGTAGCAATTTCTTTAACTCCCCTTCTATAAAAATAGAAAGGGGTTCACTTGTCCATCCCTTTGCCGAAACAATAGGTCGCATAGGAGGGTCATGTAGATTCTTATGTATTTTAAGCATTCCATAGATGTTAGGTATAGTAGGATGATGCACTTAAAAAAATCAGACAGCTCTTTACTTATAGATCTATTCATCAATTTGTCATAAAAGGAATCTTGGACACTTCATATAATCCTATTCCGTTCTCTTTTATCAATCCTCTGGCAAGTAGCTATATCTGCTAGCATCTCCTTCATTTTGATATCACAGAATGACATATCCATAACTACAATTTCCCCTCCCTTATCAGCTTGCTTAATCATAATGTCCTGCATATTCTGTAATTCAAATAATGTTTTCTTCTCATTTAGAGTTAGGTTATGGAAATGTTTGTTTCCCTTCTGTTGTCTATATTCAGCCACTTTGTTTTCACATAATCGTACAAAGGCATCTACAGTCAGATTATAAACAGGAACGAAAGTACTTGGTTTCTTGTATCCATATCTAACTTGAGATCCTTCATTATTTGTATTCCCAAAAAGATATTTCAAAGTCACATTTCTTCCAAAGTACTTTAAATCTGCAGTAAATTAACTCATGGGTGAGCGCAAGGAAGGTATAAAACTCATGTCCTTCTCTAATAACCGAGTCTGGTCTCTAGTTAATTCAATGCTCGATATATTAAACACAAAGGAATAATTTATTCTTGAAACCTCCATTTCTTCCTCTCTCTGCTGTAAGGGCGTGCTTCCCTCAAGGTATTGTTCTGCAACAAATAAGGAAGCTGTTGGTAAAGTGGTAAATGTATCACTCCATCTTTGTATGAAATAAAGGTATTACAGTGTGACCACGAAGCTGCTGCACAAATATCAGCAATCAAGACCCTAGACCAAAAAGCTTGGAATGTTGACATGGATCTAGTACAGTGAGCTTTGACTTGTGTGGGCAAAGATATACTCTTAGATGCATACAAAAAAGAAATGTAATCTCTTAACCATTTGGCTAACATGGTTTTAGAAACTGGTTTTCCTTTTCTGATATTGGTAAAGGAGATGAACAATTGATCAGGCTTGCTTAATGATTTTGTCCTGACCAGATAAAAATGCAGTTGTCTATGAATATCTAAAAGATGAAAGATATACTCTCCCTTGTTTTGAAAATTGGGAAAGAAAACTGGTAGGTTACTGGACTGGTTAATACTGTTCACTATAGCAACTTTGGGTAAAAAGGAAGGGTTAACATGTAAAGTGACTTTGTCTTTATGGAAAATCAAATAAGGAGGTTTGGAAGAAAGGGCTTGTAATTCAGAAAGCCTTCTTGCAGAAGTGATGGTCACCAAGAAAACAGTTTTCCATGAAAGGAATTTCAAATCTACTTTGGCTGAAGGTTCAAAAGGAGGATGGACTCATTCCTAAAGAATCATAGTCAGATACCAAGGAGGGGTGGGATCCTTGACAGAAGGGCAAAGAATAAAGGTACCTTTAAGAAAGGCTTTGCACAATTTTGAAGACATTAGTGATGAAAAACATTTGCTGATGTGATAATTTGAAATGGCCACCAGTTGCACTTTTACAGTGGAGTAAGTTGCCCCATTTTGGAAGATATCAGCAAAGAAGTCTAGGACCGCAGGAAGGGGCGCAATAAAGGGATCCAACTGCTTCTGCTGCCCATATGGAGAATCTTTTCCATCTGCTTTTATAAATTATCCTAATGGATGGTTTGTGGGATGAAATCAAAATCTTTTGGATGGTGGAAGAAAGCCTGGAATGTCTAGCCATCATCAGAATTGGAGTCTAGCCATCATCGGAACTGGAGAAACCATGTGGTTAGTCTTAGGCCTGAGTGATCTGGGTGAATCTGCCCTGATGGATGGGGCAGTAGATCTGGAACCGGTTCCAATATCCATGGAAGGCAGATGAGATGAAGCCACAGGAAGGTGAACCAGACTTGTAGAGGACAGAAAGGAACAATGAGGATTATTAACCTGTGTGCCTTCAGAAGTGACCTGGGAATTAGTGGTAGAGGTGGGAATGCATATAGAAGACCAAAGGGCCAAGCATGAACTAGAGCATCTATAGGGGACTGTCCTGAGGAGGGATCAGGGCAAAGAACCTGCTGCATTTGTTGTTGTGAGGGGATGCAAACAGGTCACAGCAGGGTTGACCCATTTGTGAAAGGTCATGCTTGCCATTGATTGCTTTAGAGACCACTCATGAGGCATCAGCAAGACTCTGCTGAGCCTGTCCACTAGCTGCACTCTCCTGGAATGTGCATTGCAATTAGAAAGCGGTTGGTAGAAACTGCCCAATGCCACACTCTCACTGCTTCTCGACACAGGAGGTAAGATCTGGTTCTTCCTTGCTTGTTGATGTACCACACAACTGACACATTGTCTGTTTGTATTGCAATAGTCCCTACAGGAAGAAAGCTGTAAAGGGCATGCTATGCTAGAAGGACTGCTGTAATCTCTACTATGTTGATATGCAGATTTATCTCCTGTGATGTTCATGTGCCTTGGACCGTATGTCCCAGAAAATGCCTCCCCACCTTAGCTGGGCGGTATCTGTGGTTACTGTGGCATTTGGGAGGAGGAGACCAAAGGGATCTCCTTGTTTGACAGTTGAGGAATGAAGCCACCACAGAAGTGAGTCTTTGCATACTCTTGAAAGTTTGATCATATAGCTTAGGGGGATATTGCTGCAAGGTCCATTGGCCTGCTAATGTCCATTCCAGAATTCTCATATGTAGTTTTGCTGTAGGTAACAGAGTAATCGTGGCAGCCATAGACCCTAATACTCTGAATACTAATTTCACTGGCAGATTCAGTATTGATAGAATCTGTCTGATATGTAGTCTTAGAGTGGAAATTCTCTCTATAAGGAGGAAGGCCAAGGTTTTGGATGTGTCCAGATGCGCTCCTATGAAGCCTATTACTTGGACAGGGACCAGTTGCAATCTGTGTGTCAATGGTTATGCCTAAGGTAGGGGCTAGGTGTAACAAACAGACCCTGGCTTGGGTGAGTAGATGCCTGGTTGGAGTGGTGAGGAGCCAATCATCCAGGTAAGGAAACACATGGAATCCCTGCAGTCTCAAGTGAGTTGTGACTACCAGCATGCATTTGGTGAACACCCTGGGGCTGTAGTGAGACCAAAAGGGAGGACTCTGAATTGGTAGTGACTGGCTCCCAACCTGAAGCGGTGATACCTTCTGGAGTGTCTGTTCATTTTGATATGTTAGTATCCACCCTTCAGGTCTATTCAGCACATCCAATCATCCAATTGTGGTAGAGAGAGAATGGACTGGACCATTGGGTCAGGTCCAGTGTTGGCCACAGATACCCCGTCGTTTTGGTTCTAAAAAGAATCTTGAGTAAATCCCTGATGCAATTTAATTGACGGGGAAGCATTCTGGATGACTCTTTTGTCTAGTAGCTTTGCAATCTCCAAAGCTGCTGATTCCCTACAACTGGGTGGAACATCGAGGTGGAATCTGTTTGGTTTGGGCTGTTTTAAAAATGAAATGAAATAGCCTTTAGATATGATCGTTTGTACCCACAGATTGTTTGTGATGGCTATCCAGGCTTCTGGATGCAAGGATAAGCGCCCCAACTGCCTCTAGAGAGGGACAGTCAGGCAACCTTTCAGGAGTGCTGAAAGGGTCTGTCCAAGAATGAATCTGAAGACCCTCGATTTTGTGGACTCTGTCTGCCACGTGTGTGGTGTCTACCACTATTACTGTTTTTCTCTCTGCTCCTGGGGGAAGGTCTCCCTGGAATTCCTGAAAATTTTTACCACCAAGTTGCTTCCTGGAGAAGGATCTTTGTAGGGTAGAAAACCAGATTCCGATGGCAAACAAGATCTTTCTTGCTATGGGAGAGTGTGTCTCTGACAGTGGGCCCAAACAATAACGATCTATCAAAATGTGCACTGACAAATGATGCCTTGAAAGGTTCCACGAAGACACACAGCTGCACCCAGGTATGATGCCTGATGGCAATGCCTGAACCAGCGGTTCTTGAGTTGCCTTCTGCAGTGTGGATATTAACCTCATGGATGCACTGAAAATTGAATGTAGCGTGGCCATTCTGGAGGAAAAGACCTTCTGTTCCTCATCATATATATGGACTCTGGGGCAGAGCTAGAGAGTTCATTCATTAAATCCCTCTGTAATCTAGTAAAATGAAAAAGTTTAGCACTTGTAGGGTGAAAGTGACCAAAGGATAAACTCTCTTGCCAAATCTGTCATTGGCCCTAGACTTCCCTGGTGGCTGCTGCAACAACCATGGTATCTACTGGGATCTCTTTGGTCCAATGTGGTTGGTCTGTTGGGGCACTAAGAATTCTATCTGTGCATTTGGAGATAGGTTCTACAGTGTTCAGCTCCTTCCATGCTCTGGCTGATACTAGGTCGAAGAGTGCATCAGCAGGCGGGATACCAAAAATGTAGAAGGACCAGACCCAAAAGCCACCAAGAACACCATTTCCTCAGGGGTAGGGTTTTAGGTAGACCAACCACCTTTCTGGTACAGGATTTCTAAGATGTCTCCAAAGGAGACATCCTCAGGTGGAAATCTCAGGGACTCTTCCCCTTTCTCTAAATCGGTGTCTTCCTTAACAGATTCTTGTGGAGAATCCATGTGCATCCTCTTGCACCTTCTCTTCTGAGGTACCTACTCTCGGTATGCTCTGGGGAGGTATTGTAAGAGACCTGGGGGTTCCAAGGGTGGAATAACTTAGAGACTTTGTTGGGCTGGTTGTCCTAGAGGTGGCAGATGTGGGGTCTCAGACACAGTATCCAAGGAGGTAAGGGGTGAATCTGAAAGTATTGGAGCCAAGGATCTCGTTGGTAAGGAGAGAACCCTCTCCACCACCTTGAAGGCAGATGGGCCTGGAGACAATGATGACGTTCTCCCCAGAGACACAGCTGTCAGGGCAGAATTCACCTATGCCTCACCAGCCATATGCTCCAAAGGGGAGTCAGTACCGAAATGTCGAATGCTGAGGCTCTGAAGGGAAGAGATGGCTCCGAAAATTTCAGCCCCACCTGCTCTGATGTGGTCATAGCTGAGTAAGTCAGGGAAGCTGCTGGAGTTGGAGAGGCAATCACTACTGGCTCCAACACCTTGACTCTCGGGGCCTTCAGATCTGAGGACTCAGAAGCAGGAGATTGGATTGGAGAACGAGCAGCAGGCCTGAAAGGAGAAAGTCAACTCACAGACCTGGTGGGAGATGGAGCTGGTAAAACCCCCATCCACCTCAGATCTAGAAAGGCTATAGGAAGACCTGATAGAAGATGTGATAGGTAGTCTAGAAGATCTTTTAGGGTATCTGTCATGAAAGGGAGATCCTGAGGCAGCAGGAGTTGATCCCAAGGAAGGGAGAGGAGCTTGTGTCCGAAGAGATGAGTAAGCAGACTTATGCGGATCCGAGTATGTCTGATCCAATGCTCTGAGAGCCTTTTTGAGAGGCTCGCTATATGTTGAGGCAAACTTGCCTGGGGAATGTTTCCTGTGTTCCTGGATATCTTTATGCTTCCTGACAGGGGTTTGAGCCCCTGAAGTAGAAGAATCCACAGCTGAGACACAGGAAGTAATCAGGCCCTTTAAAATAAGTTTGTTTTTGCAGTCAGCCAACACACATGGGTGAAACTCCTTGCAGACGGAACAGGAGGTCTCAAGATGAGAAGCACCAAGACAATACATGCAATTCCTGTGGGCATCAGATAAAGGAATCTTGTGCCTACAGGAAGTGCACTTTTTAAATCCCAATGGTTTTCAGACATACTAAGGTCAGAGAAAGAAAGAGAAAGGAAGGAGGTATAGAAAAGTCCTGCAAGAACAGACCAACAAATGTTTTTTTTTTTTTAACATACAACCAGAAGATAGAGGAAACAGAGACTAAATATGACAGTAAATAAAAAATGACATCTGAAACAGGTAGATGAAAAACTGTCAGTGGAGCTTGAGTGTATGGTTCATGATGCTTCCAGTGGCAAACAACATCTTAGGCAATCTGGGGGAATGAGGCATTACGGGTAGGTGAGGAGCTTGGTCTTTGGAGCCTAAAGCTTTCAGAAAGTGGCTGAGTTGGATCTGAGAATCAGATCTTAGACCCACAGGTTGAGGAAAGATTGAAAATTACAGCATCAGATCCCAAGTTAGTTTTTGATGTTACATACTCCGATGGGGAGTCAATGTATCTTCCCTTACATGTCCTCTTTCTTGGAATATCAGGAGAGGTATGTTCTGACTCTTCAGAGGATTCTTCCTGCTGTGGAGCAGTAGCTTTGAGCCCCACAGCTTGACTCTGGCCCAAGGGCATTTGATGGGAAAGTGATGAGAAGGACTGGAAGTCACATGGTGCAAATTATTCCAATGAGGTCTGTGTTTTTGTTTTCAAAGGCATTCCAATCATCCTCCTCAACATAAATTTAAAGGTCGTTCCAAATTCTGCCAGATCATTGGATGACACTTCCCTGATCTGGTCTGTTCCCCTGAAAGAGAATATCTGGTACCAGAAATGACACCCTGAACTAAAGAGCATGGATGGCTTTGAGAGGGGAATAGAACTGAAGATTCAAATGCAGATGTCTCTAACATTAGCAGTGGAGCCATCTGCGAAAACTGATGATGTGGCTGAGGCCCTATGTTCAAGTCATTGGTCGCAAGACAACATTCGCCCTGACCTTGACAGGGTCTAGCATATCAGAATAATGTCCCGGGTGCAAAACCAGGGGATTAGGGTCTGCACTGTGGGGATAAGGCTTGGGTCTAGAACTGGTTCTGAAGCTGCTGGTAACAAAATCCGTACAAGGGAAGGAGCCAAAAGAGGGGACATAGGGACAGTTCTACCTATCCTGAACCCCAAGTGGCTCTGACAATTCTGGAGTCAATGGTGGAGGGAATGTAGGTGTTGATACTGCAGGCATCTCCATTCTGACTGTCGAATGTTTAGTGTGTTTGAAGTGTCTTTCTCTTGGCTCCTATTCTTTAAGATTTAAGTTTGTCAGAAAGCTTTTTAGACTTAATAGGTCTCCTGATGTGGGGGCAAAAGGCCTTTGATAACGAGTTTATTCCTTCTGTTGAACAATTCTCTAGGACCAAATACCTGACAAATATATCAGTCTGCAGACAAATGACTGATACCTATCATTACAGCTGAGTGTGCCTCCAGGTGTTAATATGGTTACCTACTACTGATGCCTCTAGATGTCAAATATTGTTTGTTCACATTTGCATTAATAATTCCAAAGCCATGCTACATACACTGTATCAGAATATTTCATCTTAAAGTATACATGATGGCAAACACAACTGTATTGATATTTGACCTATGTCTAATGCAGCCAAAGAAATAGTGAATATTATTTGTATACTGTTTATTTGTATTGTAATAATTTTCATATTTCTCCAAATATTTCAACATTCATGTAAAACAAACAGAACTGCACAGCCGCATATGAAAGCTCACAATTGCATGAAAAAAAATCCTGGTGGCAGTATGTCTTGCTTGAATTGTTACTTAGATATCATAAGCTGTTTATAAAACAATACAAAATTAATATTCACTGCCTTTATTTTGGCTTATAAAATCCAGTTTAAAGTACTGAACTGAAAAATGCCAGTAATAAAAAGACTAATTTATCCTGAACAGTTTGGCATTTACAGTTTTATAGTAACACTTATGGCTCCAGAGATATAAATATTTGTTTGAACTGTAAGGTGATAGCTTCATTTTTTAAAGACTCAAGTTCACCCACTGGGAGTTAAACACTCAAGTTCACCCACTGGGAGTTAAAAGTACACACTCAAAAGAGCTGTACTACAGGGAATTAGTTAATTGGATAGCTTGAAAGAGTACTGGGAGGCCCTATTCCTATGTGCTGGAGATGCTCATTATCAAATGTGGCCATAAGGTGAGCTGGTACCTTATGGTTTGGCATGTTTTTCTAAGCTTTCTTCATTCTCCATGTTGAAAACAGAATAACACACACACACACACACACACACACACACACACACACACACACACACACACACACACACACACACACGGACACCAGTAGGAGTAGCAGCAGCGTTCCCTAGAAAAAATAATGTGCAAAGTACTGAAAGTTAAGGGTATCAGATCAAGCAGTTATAAAACTATCCACCTGTGAGAAGAATATATAATTTACAGCAGAAATCTATGTGTATATATTTTTTTGTTATAATTGACAATGGTAAGAAGGTTTGGACACAAAAAAAAAAGAAAAAAAGGCTAAATCATCTTAACAGGTAAGAAGAAAGTACACTAGAGAATAATTTAGCACTCAATCTACAGAAAAGTGAAAATATTACACAAAAACTAGGTTTTACAGAAATGTTAAAAAGGTGGAGTGCTTAACTGAATTGGAAAAAAAGAGATTCTCATCTGTTTATGATGGTGGCACATGAGATCTGAGGTAATCTTAGGGCCTAGAGCAGGATGGGAAGGAAGATCTTAAAGGGACTCGAGGCTGGAGCACTAATGCTGCTGGATCAGATCTAGCAAGTAGCTTGAGGACTAACAATTTGATTTGGATGGACTGAGATGAACAAGATCACAACACAGCTATGCAGAACATACATATGTAGAAAAATATCCATTAATGTACATAGAAAGTGCCTACAGCACACATTACAGTGGAAGTATTGCACTTTACATACAATGGTTTCCAAATGAAGCATCACAGAAGTAGGCAGCATTGTAACAAACAGATTGCAGTATCTTCCATCAAGTCTTGAACTTCAATAAGCACAATGCAGGAGCAAAATAGTAATGTATGTATTGAATGCAGACCTAAAAAGTAATACAGCACAACTAATGTGACATACAATATGTAGGCATATTTTGGTATCAGGGAGCTATTTCCCCATGAATAGGTAATCTCATATATGTGAGCATTTTATAATACTGTGGAGTTATATAACTTACCAGCGGCCATGTTTTGCTCTTTAGCACCATATACTACTAATGGACCTTATTAGTATGTAATGTTTCAGAATTTTTAGGGAGTGATAGCATACACAACCAACATCTGCTAGCTGTTAATGAGCCCAAACGTATGTGCCAAAATCAACAAATCTTCCAGAAAAAGCTAGTTCAGCTAATGTAAAAGGATAATGCCATACACCCAAGCAGCCTGCTTTCAATCAGTGGCTCAAGCACCTGTAACAGCTGTTAGGGAAGGGAGGCCTAATGAAGCTATGCCTACATATCCTTCTTTGGAAGAGGTATAGGGATGACAGGTTGTTATTAACACCACAATGAAGCCTACAGCCATGAATAGTGGCCAAAGTATGCGAAGATGCAAGCTATCAGGGCAGTGTCGCAATTTTATGATGAGGTGAAGATACCTAAAGAGAAAGAGATGCTCATGTCTAGCAGTCACAAACCCTGTGAGTAATGCCAGCATTGGGGGGGGTGTCATAGTACTATGCCAAGCTATCCTCTGTCAGCAGTCATGTTGGCTCATGATTTTACTCTTTTCCTGTACCCTGTCTTCACTAGCTAATACTAGCTGGTGACTCTGGAATCGATCTTTAACACTTTGGTGATGCCATATAACTGTGTTACTGTGAACAGGAAGGTTAAAGATAGCCACACTTTCTCTGAAGTCAACACACTACCACAGATTTACAAAAAAAAAAGAAAATAGTCCTCTATATGAATGTATATGATGCAGGACATATTACAAGAGTTAAAGATGAGCAGACTTAAGAGAAATGTTTGGGCTTTTAAGGTATATCTTGAATACTGCAGACATTTGAGACTACAGTGCAGTATGCTATATCTGGATACATATACAACTGATATCTGCTAATATGTGGTAATTTAAGCAGTGTGACGATATGTATGTATTGTACTGAAGAGTGTCTGTAACACACTGTTGACATTGGTTCATTTTCTTTCTGCTTTTCCAAGTTAGGGGTTGCTACAGCAGATCACCTGTCCGCTCATGATTGGCAGTGAAGTTTTACGGTGTCGAGTTGCCAGCCCGCACTCAACCTTCCACAGAAGGCACACACACGCACACACTCATGCCAAGGGCCAATTTAGAGTGTCCAATCGACCTACAGCATGTCTTTGGGATGTGGGAGGAAACCCATGTGCCCACAGGGAGGACATGCAGACTCCGCACAGAAAGCACTCCAGCCTAGGATAGAACAGGAGAATCTCTTGCTGTGAGGTGGAAATGCTAACCACTGCACCACCGCGGCCACCCACAGTTGATATTGGTTCATGTATATTAGTAATGCAATCACTGTGCACACCAATTAATGGAAACAACATAGTAACACACCGCTCCAAAGCAGTACCAGTACCTGAACTGACCAGTGAATGTAGGTATTATAAAAAGCTTTGACATGCTAGTAAAATGCAGTTTTGTGTGTAAAAAATGGAACAGTTATGATTAGCATAGTATCCAATAACCTATGAGATCTTATTCCATACTTGTAGAAAATATTATGTGTACACAAAAGGAGTCATGATACTCACTGTACTCCCAGTAGTGGCATTAACAGATAAAATGAAATGCATTCAACATGCAATATACTTACACAGTTTAGCAACCAGATGTTTGATAAATATTACAAATACATTAAATAATAGGTTTGAGGGTAAGCTTTGAATGTACTGCATAGTCTGAGGGTATGATGTTTGAATATGATGGCAGTGTAATAATGTTGATGCTTTATTCCTCATAGCGATGTGTAAGCAATGATGTTGCTGTTTATGATGAAATGCAGTCTACTGAAAGTGTTACTGTGGTAAAGTATGAGCTGATGAAGAGTAATGAAAAGCAAGAAAAGTGTGACTTTACAGTGTTCTTTTGTATTTTTCTTGCCAGTTTGGTGAACCAGAATTTGCGAAACTACACTTTCTTTGAAGTGCAGTTTTGTATAACTAAGGTCGTACTTTTGTTAACGAAGAAACATAACTAATAAAAGTAGGCCCATATGTGTGTGTGTGTGTGTATATATACACACACACACACACACACACACACACACACACACACACGCAGTAATTATAACACATTCTGAGATAATAATCAGTTTTCTATTTGTCCATAGCTTGGAGATGTTGCCACCATTAATTTGTATATTACCCAGGAGCTTTTGACACATAATTATAATAAATAATAATGGTGTTATAACACAAATTATCTAATTTAACAATATGTATTCCCAGTTTAAGTATAATACAAATGGATATGACACATTGTAGGGTTATAAAGTAATGCCACCATCTGTATAATGTACACTGAAAATACCTACATTATTATTGCTGGAACACTTGCATTCTTTTAGCTTGGAGCTGTGATACTTTTGATGGTAGTTTGCCATATATACAGATGTAATGTGTTTATGCAAGTGGTTAGTATGTATAAGACCAATATGGGTATATGCAGCAAACTTTGAAACTGTAACTATAAATCTGATATAATAGCATAAATATAACTGTATATATAAATAGCAACTACAATACCACAGGTACAATGTCAGACTTTCTCAGTGATCATTTCCTAGTCTATATGACTAGACATCTCACATATCCAGTTAAACAGTATATTTATAAAACAACAAACAACCTTTCCAAGTTTAAACCATAAATGTTCACTACTACACTATCATCTATTAAATGAAACTTCCTAAAAATCCTCCCCTTAGACGATGCTGTAAATTAATGCAATACAACTTTTCTAAATATCCTAAATAACCCTGCACCTATTAGAAGGAAGAGACTAACAACAAATAATGCAATTTGGCTATCCAAACAAGTGTAGAATGCTAATGCAGGATAGAGAAAGAGCATGAAAGAATGGCAAAATATAAAACACCTCAATAACTTGAAAACTTCAGAATGAAAAAAATTGTACTAAAAACAAAAAACTATACTATTATAATTTTCAGAGAAATACTAAACACACCCCTAAAAAAGTTTTGACATCCATCATGGCTAAAACTTCAAACCAAACCCCTCTCCCAATAACTCACCACTTGAAACTGCAATATAGTTCAAATCTTATTTTATAAACAGTACAGAATCTGTAACCAAGAATTCCTCAACATCTAATTCTAACCCTCCCCAACAGCCACATATCAACACATCCACTTTTACCTTCAAACCTGTGACCACATCCTCTATAAAACTACCCTTGAACAAACTTAAACATACTCTTCTTCAGCTGATGACCCTTCAGTGTGAGTACCTAAAAATAGCCAGTAGCATTGCTGATCCTTCTCAATCCTTATAAATAGGTCATTCCAAGAAACTCATGTTCCCTCTCTCTGGAAAAAGTCACACATTATCATTTCTCTGCACAAAGGAGGAAATTCAGTAGACATTAATAACTCTAGACCTATGGCAATCTTATCTCCCTTTGCCAATGTATTAAAAAACATGCTGCACTATCTCCTGCAAGAAGAACTCCTATCCCCTACAAAACATGGCTTCCATCCTTCCCCTAATGTTAGCACTGCTCTTTTAACTTATATAGATGCTGTCAATAAAGCTACAGGTAATAGCAAACTAGTCTTTTCCATATTGCTAGATTTTGACACAGTTTGTCACAACAAACTTCTACTTCAAATGTCCTCACTAGGTGTCTCCCAGCCCACCCTTCTGTGGTTTAAAAGCTAATTGTCCAACAGTAATCAGTCATTAAAATGGTACTCCACACTCTCT
Source organism: Protopterus annectens (assembly GCF_019279795.1). Taxonomy (NCBI): domain Eukaryota; kingdom Metazoa; phylum Chordata; order Ceratodontiformes; family Protopteridae; genus Protopterus; species Protopterus annectens. Next base: position 1,123,543,210 of record NC_056747.1, on the reverse strand, counting down.
CCTTACCTTCCAGTCACCACAGGGGTACCACAAGGCTCTATCTTTGGTCCACTCCTCTTTAACATGTTTACCAAAACCCTCTATACAGCCACACAACAGGCCACCCTACTGTAATACACAGATGATTCCATTCTCATCTGCACATCTAACAACATGGTACACCTCCAAAAAATTACTCAGGAAGCTTTAACAAGCTACTGAAACATGGCTTCTTAACTCAAAACACATGATCAACCCAGAAAAAGACCAAGCTACTAATTTCCCCCAAATCCCTCTGTCATGAAAGAAAGCAAACTTTAAAGTCCTCTCTTTATAATATAACCACTGAAGTCACTTATCAATAAATTATTAGGGGTGATTGTGGATGATAATCTTACAGCTGACCTGCACATACAAAATTGCATAAATAAAACTCATTATAAACTAGGGATGCTTTACAAAGCCAAAAACGTTCTCATTGACATAACTAAAACTACACAAAACACTATTTATCTCCTTCCCACACTTCTTTATGGTGCTCCCATACTTACCAAACTCCAGGCTTCAAAAAAAAAATTAAAACTTGAACAATGCTATAGATACAGCTTTTGACTCCCTAAGTTTGCCACATCTGTTTAAAGCTGTTTAAAGCTCTGCAAAAATACAATTTCTCCCCAAACTTTATAGGTTTAATTAAAAAACTATATGAAAAGTGCATAGCCTATGTAAAGATTGAATCTTACCTATTTAGCGCATTTGAAATATTAAGAGGTACTAAACAGGGGTGACTCCTCTCCCCATTACTCTTTGCCCTGGGTATTGAGCCTCTTGCAAATTATGTTAGTAATAATGACAGCATTAAAGGATATAAAGTGTCAGACAAATTATACCCCAAGATACAACTGTTTGCTGATGACCTACTAATAACTTCTAATGATACGGAAAATGGAATAAATCACCTATTATATAATCTAGACTTCTTTGCAAACATCTCTGGTCTAAAATTCAATCACAACAAAACTTAGGCACTTCTAGTGATTAAAAATGTTACTATGAAACTTAAATCAAAAAGAGACATAAACTGGGAGGGCATGCATATTAAATATCTAAGTATCATTATTGAATCTAATTATAAATACTCACTCACATGTAATTACCAACAACTTATAATCTGAATTACCAGTCTAATAGACAGTTGGAAGAGACTGTTCTTCACATCTGAAGACAGACTACCTTTAATCAAAACGATACTGTTACCTAAAATCTTACTCATTGGCCAAGCTTAATATTCCCCCACCTGTCAAAGTTAAACAGAAAATTAATAACTTATTACTCAGCTTCCTTTGGTATCCCCCAAAAATAATTTCTCTTCTCTGGAAGAAAACAAGCTGGGATGAAGGTGGGTATAGGGTTTCCAAATACTGATTTTATTTAAACTCCGCATTTATTAACATAGTGTTGCTTTGGAATAATACTTATAATACACCATACTAGAAATCAATACATTAAACCTTACTTCTTAATAGTAACAGGACATTGCTTGAACCATATACTCAAATACATACAAACATCTTTATATGGATTTTAAAAACATACATTCAAAGTGAAAGGTCAAAACTTGTTCTCACACCTCTTATAAACCAAATATTGCTGTTGTTTAAAAAGCTTATGTTTTCTAATCAATTAATTAATTAAGAATTTATTAATAATTATGTCTCCTATTGCTTACACGATTGAATATTTATCTTGTGATACTCAGAATGTTAGAATTTAAGAAGGGTGATGTATTATATTGGAATCAATTTCTCTCAGCCAATGAAATAATTTCAGCAGATTATTTGATCAGGAGATATAGTCTGCAAAATTGCAATTGGCTGGACATCCAAACTTGTAAGGATTTTATACATACTAAGCTTGCACCCTCATTAGAGGCATACAATGAGTAACTTAAAAATCTTGGACTTTATCTCAACAATTATTAATAGCTCACAAAAAACACTTTATTCATATCTGTTATTTATAAAATTCTCAGAAATTATTTTAGCAAAACAGATGTTTCTCTTTGGAATTATTCAAGTGAAGTTAATAGGCAAGTATTCTCAGAAAAAGATAAAAAACTTTGTTTACAGTTGATGAAGGAATCCACATGTTCCCTGTTCTGGTGTATATACACATGGAAATTTTTACATAGATGTTTTTTCACCCCACATAGACTAGCAATAATGTACAAGAAAGATGAAATGAAATGATGGAGATGCGGACACCCTGATGCTGACTGGATACATATGGTTGTTAGTTGCAAAATAATTTCCCCATTTTGCTTAAACTTTAAATATCTTTGTAAAACTCTATGGAATGACAACTGTATAACGTCTAACTACGTTATTCTTTTCAATGTTCCTGTTCCTGAAATAATTCCTAAAAAACAAACATTTTTACTATGGTCTGTCTTCTCTATAGCAAGGAAAATTGTCAGTAAATATTGGAAATCCCAATCTACTTCTGTCTTTAAAGTTGAGTTTATTCATCTCGTGAAATACATTTGTAAGAATGAGATTACTACTACAAAAGCAAGGACTAACAGCACAACTCATCATTTAATTGCTTGGAAAAAATGTTCTAATCTGTTAGAGAAATATTAAGTGCTCTCCTATATATATTGCTTTTTTAGTTGTTATAGAGAATGGAAAGGCTGTTGGCCCAGATGGCATACCTGTGGAAGCTTGGAGGTGTTTAGGTGAAATGGCAGTGGAGTTTTTAACCATATTGTTTAATGAAATCTTGGAAAGTGAGAGGATGCCTGAGGAATGGAGAAAATGTGTTTTGGTACCGGTTTTTAAGAATAAGGGTGATGTGCAGAGCTGTAGTAACTACAGAGGGATTAAACTGATCAGTCACAGCATGAAGTTATCGGAAAGAGTAGTGGAAGCTAGGTTAAGAAGGGACGTGATGATTAGTGATCAGCAGTATGGTTTCATGCTGGGAAAGAGCACTACAGATTCGATGTTTGCTCTGAGAGTGTTGATGGAGAAGTACAGAGAATGTCAGAAGGAGTTGCATTGTGTTTTTGTAGACTTAGAGAAAGTATATGACAGGGTGCCTAGAGAGGAGTTGTGGTATTGTATGAGGAAGTCGGGAGTGTCAGAGAAGTATGTAAGAGTGATACTGGATATGTATGAGGGTAGTGTGACAGTGGTGAGGTCTGCGATGGGAGTGACGGATGTGTTTAAGATGGAGGTGGGGTTACATCAAGGATCAGTTCTGAGTCCTTTCTTATTTGCAATAGTGATGGACAATGTGACAGATGAGATCAGACAGGAGTCCCCGTGGACTATGATGTTTGCAGATGACATTGTGATCTGTAGTGAGAGTAGGGAATAGGTGGAAGAGACGCTGGAGAGATAGAGATATGCTCTAGAGAGAAGAGGAATGAAGGTCAGCAGGACGAAGACAGAATATATGTGTGTGAATGAGAGGGAGGATAGAGGAAAGGTGAGGATGCAAGGAGTAGAGGTGGCGAAGGTGGATGAGTTTAAATACTTGGGGTCAATAGTTCAGAGTAACGGTGAGTGTGGAAGAGAGGTGAAGAAGAGAGTACAGGCAGGATGGAGTGGGTGGAGAAGAGTGTCAGGAGTGATTTGTGACAGACAAGTACCTGTAAGGGTGAAAGGGAAGGTCTACAAGAGGGTAGTGAGACCAGCTATGTTATATGGGTTGGAGACAGAGGCATTGACAAAAAGGCAGGAGTTTGAGCTGGATGTGGCAGAGTTAAAGATGTTAAGATTTGCACTGGGTGTGACAAGGGTGGACAGGATTAGGAATAAGTATATTAGAGGGTCAGCCCAGGTTGGAAGGTTTGGAGACAAAGCCAGAGAGGCAAGATTACGTTGGTTTGGACACGTGCTGAGGAGGGATGCTGAGTATATTGGGAAAAAGATGCTAAGGATGAAGCTACCAGGTAACAGGAAAAGAGGAAGGCCTAAGATAAGGTTTATGGATGTGGTGAGAGAGGACATGCAGGTGGTTGGTGTGACACAGCAAGAAGCAGAGGACAGGAAGAAATGGAAACAGGTGATCTGCTGTGGCGACCCCTAACAGGAACAGCCAAAAGAAGATGATGATAGACATTGTATACAGTTTATTTGTTTTTTTTTTTGTTACTATACTGTTAAGTTATTGTGTTACAAAGTGAATAAAACATTTTGAAAAAATACTTGAACAATACTATAACAAAGTAACTAAATTTGTAGCAAATACCCCTTTTAGAAACCACTACTGTATAGAACTAAAAAGCCTGAACTGGTTAGAAGTGCCACATGAAGTAACATATATATGCAGCTTTTTACCACCTATAAAATTATCCAGCATCCATCTGCCTGTACAGCTTTAAAAAAAAAAATTCTATACAACTATTTTCCCAGTGGGTCACAGCAGCTCAATGACCAAAACCTCTTGTCTATATACAAACCTATGAAATCTGCTGGGCATTGTCTGTACACATACATGGTTGCTAAGGCCTGCAACTCCGTACCTGTACCCATCAGGCCAATACCTTCTCTCCCATCTTTCAAAAGCACCCTGAAAGACTTCCTAGCTAAAATCTATATCTCTTCTTGCTCAAAATCAGGATAAACTATATCCCTAAACGTGAACAATTACCTTTTCATTCCTTATACCTTCTTACTTTCCCTTCTTCACTTACTTCCTTACTTCAATAAAATTCTCTTCCCTGACTTTCTCTCTAAATATACCAAAAGCCTGTTTTTACTTTGCTTCATATTGCAAATCTTGTTGTATGAGTAACTTACCTTTAATTTCTCCACAGACTGTCTGAAATTTCCCTAAATATTGAATGATTCTCAAACAACTTATATTGATTCTTAACCAATGTCTTTATATTATGCTTAATTAGTTATAATTATTTTAAATCCAGATGTTTTTGTTTTATTTTTGAAGATTGTAAAATTATTATTCTTAAAATGTTTTGTAATAATTTGGTGTTTTTCTCCCTGTACATCCACTAAAAATGGGCTTCTACCCAGTCTGACTTTCTTGGTAATCAAATGTCAATAAATAAATAATATTAGAAGCCACCAACAGACTCCATGTTATAAAGTTTAAATGAACAATGCACATGCGGTTGCTCTACTTTCTGGTAAACATAATACATGTTAAAAATATTTTATATATTCTGTGTATGTCACTGCTGTCATTACACTATTCTTCAAGTATGCAAACAAGAACACATGGATAACGTAAACAACAACTGTAAATGCTATTTTACTACTGCTCTGTTATTATTACATTTATATTATATATGTAAGAGGTAATATAGCTGTTAGTATTCTCCACGAGTGGCATACATGTTTACTTTAAGAGTTTTACAATCCATTGCATTGCTGATATGTGTTAACCAGCACTATCTTTCCACTCCATATAAGTTTACAAGGTAGGTTGTTCAATACTGTATCTATGTGCTTATACTGATCTGACTATTGCTTAAGAATAAATAATGCATATATTTCTAAACAGGTATGAACATTCTGTGAGATAATCTAACTTTATGATATACTAGACATACCTGCAAAGTCCTGCTTCCAGCAATTTTAGTCATCCCTCACATGGGTGCAAAGTCCTGCCTCATATGCATAATACCATGTACCACATTTTTTTTAAAGAAATCCATTAATGTTTTGGGATGGCTTTCGTGGATGTTCCTCTCCTAAGCCCTCTCCTACTTGCTAGCAAAGTTAGTTAGTGTCATTGGGCTTACTAATTCCTGTCTGCTTGGGATCACCAACTAAGGTTAGAAAGACAGTAAGCCTGTGAGCTATTACTGATATTTAAAAAGAAGGCTTGAAATGGTGCTAGGAGGCTGTATCTGTACGTGCTGGTGCTGGTGAAACAGTGATTGTGAGCTATTATAAGACACTGGCCTCTATTTATTGTGAATTTTCATCCCCCAATAAAGCAACAATACTCTCTCATCATCTGCCCATTCAAAGGTTCACATTATCAAGGTCCTGGGGAAAAGGAACACTTGCTGCCCTTCAGTGTATTGTCATTACTCTTACCTCACAAAAAAGTGAACAGGCATAGCTTCATTACTCTTTCCTTAGTCAGCTCCTGGAAGTTTTTAGGCTGAATAAATTAATTTAGGTCTGGGTCATTGTCAGAGCATTATTCCTCCACACAAATGTACCTGGTTTACTCTGCAAGACTTGTAGACTTTAGCACACACTATTTGATCAATTTTTATTTCTGAATACTGACATGCCCCTGTCAACATGCACATTTTGCAGGGAATAACATATGGCAACTTTACATGCTAATAAGATCAATAAGTAATATTTGACAATGGATACAAATAACACTGGCCAATAACTCATTCAAGTCACTTGTATTCCAACTCTTGTTGCCAAGGGCAAAGATGTAAGAACAATCCCTTTTTTAATTTTTAGGGTGTGATGAAGGTGCAAGTTCAGAAAATGGTGAGATTTCCTACTGAATTGTAGTGGTATAGTTTATGATACAAAGTTGGTTGCTAGAGTCCAAAAATAGGGCAATCAATTATTTGGTGTGTCTGGCAAAATGCTTCTGATGCTCTCTTCCTTGGCAGAGATCACAGAATCCAGTCTAGTGTGTATTATCAGTTCTAATTTTATGCTATCTAGTTTGGAGCACTGATTAAATGTTTAAAGTTGTAGAGGCATATTGTATAATAAGGGATATCAATAGTTGCTATTCTGATCATCTGTGTTCATGTTACCCAGTGACACTGCTGTATATATGTGGAGTTATACAACAAGATCACTTCTGACATATGGATGTTACATGCTAGAAGTATATATATCTATATATATATATATATATATATATATATATATATATATATATATATATATATATAGTAAAAGGTGACCATATTATTAGTGTTAATATAAAGTTGCACAATAACTACCTCTACCTCCTTCAGTTGCAGACATGTATAAAGTAAAAGAGGGAGAACTCCAGAGTGTATTTGTAGGGGTGCATGTCCAAAAGGTTTTATACTTTGCAGAAGTACTCCTACTATATAATAACTAAAGTGTAAGAGTTCTTCATCTTTTGTTTCCTTCTTCATCCAAGTGTCTGGGATCACCAGAATAACAGGGGAGTTACGCTTAATCCAAATGTAAAAACAAGGTAATCTGTCACTTAATCAGCAAAGACAGACTTTAAACTGCAGTACTCCTACGTATGATTTGAGACTTACGTGACTATGATTAGGAAACATTAATTGAAACACTGATTACAAGTGCTGGTAAAGAAGTTGGCCCAGACTTGGGAAAAATATTTTCGCAAACTTTAAAGAGTTCATGAGTTGACTGTGCTATTTCTGGATGCAATCAAGATTTATATGAATTTTACTGATCTATGGTTTATAGTTTGAGAAACAGGATTTAATATTTAAAAAGAGTTAGTTGGATAAAAGTGGATAGATTAAAAAGAGCTTGCAGTCATACAGGTGAATTCCTAACAGAAAAATAAAAGTCAGCACTGTGAGCAGTTTAAACACACACATGGGTAAAATCAGAAAGAGCAGTAGGAGAGACAATATGAAAGAATTATAAGCTGCACATTGGTAGATTGTAGGAGAGATAGAAACAATTATGAAGCTGCTGAATTTTGTGAGAAGATGAACAGTGCTGCAATGATGTCATGATAATGTCCTGCACTGATTTTGTTATTGTACCCATTATATCTGTGCTATGACGCATGCGAGGTATTAAGAACGACTGGACTGATTGGCCAACATGGCTGAAGAGTGGTTAAGATTAATCCTATTTTCTGATTGGTTAATGGCACGAAGGGGTGGAGCTATATATGGTACAAATGTGGGGTATGCAGGGGTGGGTGGGAAATGGGGGTAGGGTAGGGGAGCGTAGAGAGGCCGAGCGCAGCGAGGGCGAACGGAGCGGGTCTGCACAACCAGTAGAAACAGTGCAATAGTGGTGTTCCAGAAACAATCTATTGCAATGGAAAACATATGTCTACTAGGAACACTGCTCTCTATGTTGTAATTCAGAGGTGGAAAGTAGACCGCAAGATCCTAAAGATCCTGTTTTGATAATGGTGCTTCAGCTAGAGCAGCACATAGAAAATTCCAACTCTGCTCAAGACCTAACACT